>NW_022744164.1:0-1152 GCF_011630105.1 Anneissia japonica | reverse complement strand
AGTAAATCAAAAACGAAAGAAATGAATCAAACCCCCAATTGAGTCAGTCCAGCACATACAACTTGCAATGGAGCTGAACTTTATTGCCTGCAGTAGGCCCTAATTATTATAGCTGTTGTAAATTGCACAAAAGCTTTCATGCATCATGGAGTAAAGAGTATTCTTTACCATGCATATTATAAAGCACATTATTTTGTAACAATGAAACAGTAAGATACCATGCCTTTAGGCACATAATACTGCCTATTCATAATTAGTACCGTAACAAATATAGCATGGTGAATAGGAGAATACAAAATATTCGTTTCCTGATAAATCCAACTAGGACATATTTTAAAACAACTGATGCATGGTTTAATTTCTCACTGGAGGCACTTTTGTCTTTTTCATACAGTTGATAAAGAAATTTTTCTTTGATAGGTTATGCCTGATATGATCTTTACATCATTGTTCATTTAGCACTGTTTCTGTCATCGTTCGTTCGTTCCCCTAACTAGGGTTTTATTAATCATCAATATATAGGCCTTTGGCCCTTATATAATAACTAAATTATTGATACAGTGTTGCAAAATAATCTCCTCTCTTTTTAAAAGCAAAATAAACAAAATTTGCTACTTTTTGTGTTAATTTTACGTTAGACATTAGTAAATTAAATTTGTCTACGCAAGGAATAGTATAGTAAAATTTAGGAATAAACTTGTTTCTGATTTGAGAATAAAAAGGACAAATTAATGCAAAATGAAATTCGTCTTCGATTGAAATTAAATTACATAGCTTACATATACGATCCTGGAGAAGAGTCATCATTTGATTAGTTATACCACAATACTACGCAGCAACATTGATTCTATATGTTACTTCATTATAATACAGGTATTACTTCTAGGGTATTCTTTGGCAACAGTATATCATTTGTTTGAAGAAATGTCCAGGTTGGGTTGTATCTTGACATACCAGGGGTAAATATGTATGACACTCACTTTGACAGCAAGAAATCACATTTTAATTCCCGCCGCCTGGGGTACATTTTCAAACAGTTGATAAAGAACTCTTTGTTTATTTGATAGGCTTTTTTTATTTGATAGGCTTTTCCCGATACGATACTCACGTCACTTTTCATCTATTCAAGTTTTCACCATTATTTAATTATAT
>NW_022744163.1:0-3387 GCF_011630105.1 Anneissia japonica | reverse complement strand
TTAATTTTTCATTGTAATAAGGATTTAGTTCTCATTTTTTGCACCCCCAGGCTCAAACCTGCCTATACCCTTCAGAATAATAAAAATTATCAGAATAATATTAAATAATATGATTCAATCTTAAATAATTAATGATGAATAAATGAGAGAGAGTGTGACAATACCTGGTACAAGGTCATTTTCTTGGAACTTGGAAATTGATGGTACAATTAACCTTTCCTGCTATTATGTCATTATAAAAGCATCTGCCTAATTTCCTATTTATTTATTATTTATTTTTTATACTTATTTTTTGTGTTTTTATACTGTATATTTTTTTTCTTTTTTTTGTTAAGCAATTTTTTTATATTGTATATACATTTGTTATGTTTAAACTGTACCACTTTGAAAATCAGTGTAATAGTACTGAAAGTGCCTACAGTATAAAGAAAGAATAAATAAATAAATAAATAAAAATTGAAAAAAGGAGCAAGTTGAACCTACTCTAGCAATAACTACCCTTTCTGTAATAATGGTATCATCCACAGTCAGCACCCTTAACATTGAGTGTGATGGGATGTTTTGTTAATATCAATTCAATTTATTAGGAACCAGGGGCGGCTCTAGGATATATTATAATATCTTTAGTGGGGAAAAAACATCAAAAATTTACATTAAGAAATCTCATGATTTAAATAGGAATAAAATAAGGTCAATATTCTAAATCAAAAAGTATAAAATAGATATTATAATAATAATAATAATTATAATAATTATTATTATATTATAGATGAGTAAATATAAATTGAACAGGAATAAAACAAATTATTGTTGATATGAATAAATATAATTATTATAGATGAATGAATATAAATTAAATTTTAATATTACAATACAACAAATTATTGTAATATGAATAAATATATAAAAATTATAGATGAATAAATATAATTTAAAAAGGAATATTGCAATAAAAAAAAAATCAGTATGATAATTTTATTCGGGTGTTAATACCCATGCTTGAATTATTCTTCATAATCTTTAATCTGTTGTTCAGTAAAGATACATTGATATAATAATAATAATAATATTAATAATGATGAACAAACATTTGTTACGTGCCAATTTCAAAATAAATGATCAAAGGCGTGAAAGTTTGCATGGAACATGGATTGAATAAAGTAATGGCGTAATATGTCTATTATGTTCCCTAATTTGGAATTTAGGTATCATTGTATGCGCTGTTTATAGATCGCTGTGTTTGCTACGGTTCTTCGTAAACAAACTATGTCATTTATTGCTCCACCGTGAATGACTATTTACGTTATGTGATACACGCGTCTCAGTGACATGTTAAGTAATCCAGCATATTACAGCCAATATAAACAAACAGCTATCTATCTATTCATTGTATCACGGGCCATTGTCATCCTTGCTAAAGTACAGGGTATTAGGTATTGGGCCAAGTAAAACAAAAAAGTAGTTTCTCGTCCTAATGTTTTAAAAAAAGGAAAGTAAAGGGCACTTTTTTTTCCACTACGAGATGAGAAACAGCTACACATTAAAAAGTAAATAAAAGAAGCATTAGACATGATTCATGCCATATGTATCACCAACTACGAACGAAAAATAAAGGATATTTAAAAAAAAATTGATGCCCAAAAAAAATTGATGTACAAGTGGACAAGAAACTAGTAATTGTTTTTATTTGGCCTAATGGGTTTATACTGTACTTGACATTGGTAAAATCATGCATTATGGTAAAAAATTTTAAAAAAAAGAACAACATGCAGATACATACTAGTATCTTCAATTCAACCCTATAGTAATTCCACATGTTTATAATAAACCAAGTAGTAAATACTTGAAAAAACCTAGATCATTTGATATAACTCCTTTAAAGAATAATTTATTTTAACAATGTCTGAGAGTTTTTATTTTAACATTGGTATATGGTGTTCTACGAGGAACAATCATAACAAATAAAGTTTTTGCAGAAAAATATTTTTAAAAAATTTGTACTTACAATTTACAATATTTATTAGATATCACTTTTGCATATAGAAGCACACACAAAATACCAAATGGTGTATACACGCAAAATGAACAAAACAGAGACGAAAAGAAATTGTATCTAATTAAAAGCAAACAGTACATGAAAGATAATGAACTTACTTCAATATACTATTAGATAAGTAATTCAGACATTAAATTTATTTAAAATGTTTATTCTAATTCTTTAATTTAAAGCTGAAAACTTTAAATCTACAGCAATTCAAATTTTATTTTCTCCATATTATCTCCATGCAGACATAGCTTTAAGCTGTCTAACGAAGCGTCCATAGGTCTACAAATCCATACATATTGTCTCAAGCCTTAATGTTATTTTCTTTAAAAGTTTAATCACTATTCTGTGTATCTCGCGATTCTGGATTACTGCCCTGCAGTAGAATAGAGCTGTATGTATGTCTCGGTTATATTGTTTATTAATCAAATGTATGAATATGATTACTATGTACTGCATGGTGAAAGAGCGTTTATAGTTACAGCCCGTAAGGTGTGGAACAGCCCTGGGAAAGAGCTGTATATGTTTTGTTTATGTTGTTTTATTTACGAATATAATAGTAAGTACTGGATGGTAAAAGAGCATTCATAATTAAAGAGCATTCATAATTAAAGAGCATTCATAGTTACTGCCCATAAGGTGCAGAATACCCCTTGGTATGAATATAAATATTGTTTGAAGATTTGCAAGGTGAAGAAATAATATATTAATGCTTGCGGTATACCACGTAGCTAAGTTCTGAAGAACTATTGTTTGTTGAGAACGTTTTGCGATTAAGTTGCTCTAATTGTCTTCAGGAGGATAACTTTTCAGAACTATTTACGTGGTGTACCGCAAGCATTGATGTATGAATATAATCAGTAAGTACTGCATATGGCAATGGAGCATTCGTAGTTACTGCCCATAAGCTGCGGAAGAGCCTGTCGGATGCCGTTTAACAGCCACCATTAATCAGAATTTTTAAGATGTTGGTTGAAAACCCATTTTTAAAATTTAAAGTACAGTCGAAACACTTTTCTGTCAGTGTTGCATACTATTATTTAATAGTTGCCCACGTCATTATGACATACAGTACCGTGAAATAATTAGCTGTCTGGCTTCGCATCTTTTTGAATCATAGTAAATAAACAATAATAATAATTTACATTTATACAGTATAACACATATTGTGCAATGCTTCTTTACAACAAATTATAAGACAAAATCATGATAACTTAACAACAGTATAATAATGTGTAAGGTGTAGTATTTAAATAAATAAATTTCCAATGTTGTATGATAATTTGAATTAAAAATAATATTTCTCAATTTTGTTTATCAGGTGACCATCTTGAATCCAGCTC
>NW_022744162.1:0-1296 GCF_011630105.1 Anneissia japonica | reverse complement strand
TATACTGACATTTACTTTCATTATTATCTTATTCATTCATTCTTTTATTTCCTAATCACTTTTAGATTTTTCTCATTTATTCATGTACTGTATATTTATTCACATCTTTCACTTCTCAAGCTAGTTAAATACTCCTTCATTAATTTCTGCATTCAACATTAATTGGTAAATTTATTCACTGACTTTCACTCGCCTGTTCAATTGCTCAGTATTTATTAATTTTATTGATTGTTCATTTATTTATATATTTATTATATATAGCCTCCAATTTACAATATGCTTACCTGCATATCAACGTATTTTTATATTGCATGTATTTGTACATTTGCAAGTAGATTTTCCTTAGCGCTTAGCACTTGGATAACAACCCATATAATACTCAACACTACCTAACACCACCGTCAGAAACAGGATGGCGAAGGTTAGTCACATTTAAAGTTCTATTTAAAAACAAAAATCTGGGATACATTCTAAAAACCTGTCCACACTATCAGGTTTTCTTTTTCCCAAAAAAATAAAGAAAATGTTGTATGCCCATATATAGTCATGATGTGCCTATATATGGTCATGATGTGATGTCATCATGACCATATTTAGGCATGTCACATGTTTTTGTCAAATAAAATTTGATAGTTTGGACGTTGCTTAAGAAGAGTTTGATCAGACTGTGTGATGGAGGTAGAGCGTTTTCTAACATTCAAAGGATATGGAAATATAGGATTTGTTTGTTCAGATGTTTGTAAACTTTAATAATATATATGCAAAATCCAATATTCTTTTATCGTCACTTACAGAAAAGTAAAATTCATTTTCCTGATGCTTATACAAATAATTTACATAAGTACAGGTTTTAATTCCCTCACCGACAGACGCTGTTGCGAATTGAAATGGATCTTAAAATTAAATACTCACAAAAATGGCGTCAATAAAGATTTAGGATTTCTCACAGATTACAATTTTTATTAATCAATGCATTCACCCATCTAGATATATTTTATTCATCCTTTATATACTATTTTACTTGTTATGTTTCATTTTCATTGGCTCAGGCTAGTGAGATGATAGGCCTACATTCGGCTGATTAGCCCTTTCGTTTATCTTTATTTTCTTTATTGTTACCGCCCTTTATAATCCGGCCTAATTATACATATCATTTACGATTTATCTTAGTCACTGCTATATATTGTTTATCCCCTATTGCTAGTTTGTAAAGCTTTTTTAATCATCCGTGTTATCGCTGAGGAAGACCACAGGCGTGCTTGAAATATTCGAAATAAAAAATTATCTTATGTCTAT
>NW_022744161.1:0-1445 GCF_011630105.1 Anneissia japonica | reverse complement strand
TTGGTCACCAATTAGAGGGTTAGGTGTGTTAAAAGATTTATTATTTTCATTTGGTTCAGACAAAGTGGTCTCGAATTTGAGACCCCTCTATTAAATTCGAGACAAATTTTTTCAGAATCATATAAAAATTATCAATCTTATAAAACAAACTAACCCTCTAGGCTAATTGAAGACTGGCACCACCCCAAGTTACAAGTCCCAGAAGTAACCTCGAACTGTATTTAAAATTATGCAATGAAATGTAATTTGCTTGTTTCTTGATTGTACATGTCAGGTAGGTGCAAATTGATGCATTAAAGTTTCAGAAATTTCCATGAAGTATAATTTCTCTTCAGAAAGTACAAAAAGTTGAATTCTTTTTTCAACTGCTTGGTAGTCAATTTCATGTATTACTTTTAAAATATCCTTTTTGTGTGTGGGTGTGGTTGTGGGTGTGTGTGTTGAGTCAGGCCATACTGTAATTTTTGTATAAAAAACTACATTAAAAGGACAATTTTGACAAACGATCTTGGTGAATTATTGGCTTGGCCAAAACCGGACCAGCAGGAACACTTCATATGGCCTTGAATTGTAATCTTGTTCTTTCAGCAAAATAAGATGCATTTGTATACTAAGCAAGACCAGAAAGTCAAGATCATAGTTCACCTCGCACTTTCAAAGACAGTTCAAACTGGAGAGTTTTTTTTCTGTGTAAGTCAATACAATTGTAAAAATGTGTCTAAATACTGTAGCGTTATACGTTTACTTTTACAGTTCGACGGAGACAGGATTTAAAACGAAGAAACAAGGTTGTGAGCATCATATGGCCGCAACTTCAAATCTAAATTAAATTAGCAATTTTTTTAACAAAAAAAAGAATGGATCTTTCACATCTTTAAATAATTCCTAAAATTCCTGTAATTAATTTATCTAAAGCCTGGTTTCCTGTCGACATAAAGTTCAGAGTTTCTTACGATTCATACGATTTTACGACTGTTACGAGAAGTTGGACAAAAACAGCCGCGTCTTGATCGTGCTGGGCCGCAGACAAAATAAGCCGGTTACGATTCTTACGATAAGTTGAATTTTTCAAGCTCGAACAGCAAAGCCTCTTCTAACGTCGTCACATGCATGTTATGTCAAGTTGAATTTTACTTTGCGACTGCGATATGTTAACATTTCTCACTTCCTGTCTGGTTTCCTCATTAAAATTACATGGCGAGATTCGAGGACAATTTTCACCGTTGGACTTAAACAATAGTCTAGTCCTGTAGTACAGTATAAGGGCCTACAAATCTCGATTTGCTAACTTTCTTGTTATCAATTTTAGTGTTTCGTTCTCAAAATATCAATTTGGCCTATATTGTACTTTGTTTAATATTTCATTTCATCTTTAAGATGAATATTATATTATGTTTTGAACTGACAGAAAAATCTTATCTCCAGATATACAGTTATACAGAAAA
>NW_022744160.1:0-1112 GCF_011630105.1 Anneissia japonica | reverse complement strand
CGCCAAGTTGAGCACTTAGTGCAATTTTTTAAAATTTATTTTCGCTATATTCGGAGTACTGTTCCGAAAACCTTCAAACTTTCTATGGAATAGTGTTTGTTTTAGGCTATCTAACTAAAAAAAATGACATTTTAGCTGAACTTTTTAAAATTGTCATTTTTTGTATAAAAGTGCTTATCTAGCCGAACCCTTAGTGCAAATTCTTGAATTATTTCCGCCATTTCTCGAGTACTGTTCCGAAAATCTTTAAACTTTCAATGGTATAGTGTGTGTTTTAGGCTATCTCACAGTGCCTAACTAAAACAAAATTACAGTTGGACTCAACTTTTTAACATTGTCACTTTTTGGTAAAAAAGTGCTTATCTCGCCGAGATGAGCACTTAGTGCAAATTTTTGACTTATTTCCGCTATATTTCGAGTACTGTTCAGAAAACCTTCAAACTTTCTTTGAAATAGTGTTTGTTTCAGGCTATCTCACAGTGCCTAACTTAAAAAAATTATATTTGGACTCAACTTTATAACATTGTTATTTTTTTTGTACAAAAGTGCTATTTATTCACGAAAACATAACTCAACAACTTACATGTTTTTCATCATGGCCGTGATAAAAAAGAAAACAAAAAATATAGTATATTAAATTTACAAAGCATACAATATAAAGGAAAGGCTTAAATACAATATAACAAAATAAGATATTTTGGATTTGCGGCAGGAGAATCAATTAGGGGGCCTATATGTATTTTTTCTGATTGCTTTAGTATTTGTTTCAATTGTATTGCTTGAAAAAGTCACCGTCATTTTTCACTTTTCGATGGGTGCTATGCTGAACGCCCACCGCGTAGAGGCTGCATTTTTACACCTCTAGTGACTTCGTTGGCTTTAAATTGCCATTTCGGCTGTTCATCAATCAAATATCCTGTTGTTCATTCCCCTCCACCAACCCCGCCCAGTAAACGGCAAGCTGAATATTCATAGATTCTTCTCATATAAAATATATGAATTCGCATTGAATAAAAAGAAAATCACCATCAAAACACTAATTTCAATATGAATTGAATTAACAATCCTGTCTAGAAATTATGCCCGCAGAAAAAAAAAAAAAAAAATATGGT
>NW_022744159.1:0-832 GCF_011630105.1 Anneissia japonica | reverse complement strand
GGACAATGTGGTTATGTTCTTAAGCCTTCCATCATGAGAGAAGGTATGTATTGTAAAGGTAGTTATATGTTATTACCCAACTTTTTATCCTACTGTACATACTCACGTATAAGGCGACCTATGTATAAGACGACTCCCGAGTTTAAGGAGATTTTTCGAAGATTTTTGTATGTCGGGCGTATAAGATGACCTCCTGTTTTTCTATCGCTATTTTAAGCCTTGTTGGACTTAGAAGTTCAATTCTACAAAATTTATGGAGGAAGAATGTCTCCTTTTTAAAGTTGTCTTTTCCTTTTAGCCCCATTTATAATTATAGAACACTTTTTGTACAACTTTTAATGATTTTTTTATGCAAATAAAGTGATAATGAACAAGATACTAATTAACAAAAGATATCATCAATAATGAAAACTACTCTAGGAAGAATTTTTTTTTTTTATGGATTATGTCGAAAGTGTGTTTCAATGAAATATTTTAGGCTGATTTTCTTCAGCCATGTAATGGGTACATGTTTTGTATCAAGCAATCACAAAATGATTTAAAGAATGTTTACTTAGTTAATGGGTGTGATAAATGAGGGCTTATCTTAACTACTACAAGAAATAACAAATGCATTAGACAGTTTCTGGCTTATTCTTTTCGTAATGGCAGAGTGGGTTTTTTTTTTCTCTTGTCATACATTAATCAACATTTAAACATAACATCATTTTGAAAATTTGGTGAAATTGATTTGTAATCTTTAGGATTAACATGCTAATCCTTTTTTTTTTTATAAATACCAATAAAAGATAAACACTGGAAAAAAAAAAAAACATTTTTTTGTTTTTTTAAT
>NW_022744158.1:0-1818 GCF_011630105.1 Anneissia japonica | reverse complement strand
GGGGGGGGGGGGGGGGGGATGGAAATCACCCTTCCTACCGAAGGAAATGTATGAAAATTAAGGATTATATTACTGAATTATAATGTCATTCTCAGTTTCTTTGAAAAGTGTGATTTTATAAGCGGGAGTAAACTTTTGCGCAGCCTCAGTGTTCTTATATTTTGGCTAATTTCAGCCATGAAATGTTCTTATTTTGTTCTTATTTTACACACTTTCAAAGATAGAAAATTATTACTTGCTCTGCATTATAGAGGATATTACATAGTCACTCCTAGCTTTTTAAATAAAAACTAATTTGTCATTTTACTTCAGCCTCAATTTGTTCTTATTTTTTTTTAGCCATCTCTGCCTTATTATAAAATGTGTACTTATATAAAAAATGTGTACAGTAGGTTCAACTATATGTTTACATGTATCGTATTATGATGTGAATTTGCATCAGGAAATATCACAGGAGTGATCTTTTGCCATACCTGACTCAGTACGTTCCCAACTATTTGTTGGAAAGAAAATCACCTGAATCACTTGGGGATTTTTTTTTTTTGGAAGTTTGTAGGAGCGTACAGAGTATTCGGTATTGTAACACATCAGGTAGGGAAAAACATTACTCCTACATGTATCATACAGGCAAGCACCACTTTCACACTACACACTCAACTTATAGTATAATTTTCAAATTATGTTACCGTACATAAAATATTAATAATTGTAATTGGATATTGCACAATATAAGTAATATATATTTAGAAGTAAATACAATGTCTTTAATGTCAACAAATGAGACAACACATTGTAAGGTTCCATGTCGGTGTTGTAGGTGACAAATTTGGGAAAATGATGAATTTTAAAAGATGAATGAAACACCAATAATGAAAAAAAAAATGTCAATAAAAAAAAAACATTGTATATAATTCATGAAGAATAATTAATTCATGAAGAATAATTGATAAGGTCAGAGACATAAAATTAATCTATTATTAAACACAGTTAGGTTCTTGGTGTCATCTTGATTCTTTGAATTGTCTGCTGGTTAGCGTCGTCTGCTATCGACACTCATAATTATTTCATTCCTTAGGAGACATTGTTTATAACATCTGTGTCAAAGCTTCTCAAATTGCTACTTTATTTCTATTGTAATAAAACATTAAAATCCTCAATGGCTGAGTGAAGTTTCAAATTAGCTGTGTTCTTTAAAGAAATGTTGACTTATTTTTTAATTATTTACACTTCTGTTTCATTTTTTATTAGTTTTATTAATTTTTGGTATACATGTTTATTTACTTGTTTGTTTACTTATGCAGTGTTGTATCTAAGAGTCTGGAAATGGGAAGCTAATGAGGGCATGAAAGTGAGGTTAGGTGCTTGAAGCTTAAGTGTTGGGGTGCTAGCTTGCAAAATAACATGATTTTTTTTTGCTTCAAACGTTTTCAAGGGGTGGGGTGACTGAGAGAGCGACTGGGGAAATGCAAGTATTTTTTGGGGGGTGTGTGCCCCTCTCGCACCTAGATTCGGCACTGCTTGTATGCTTACTTGTTTTTTACGTGTACTTTGACTTGTTTGTTTAAATGTGTGTTTACTTTTTTGGTTATGTGTGTGTTTACTTTTTTGTTTATGTCTGTGTTTACTTGTTGGCTTATGTCTGTGTTTACTTGTTGGTTTATGTGTGTGTTGTTTGTTTACATGTGTGTTTACATGTTTGTTATTAATTTTATGTGAATGTTGTTATATAAATATTTAATTTGAATAATCATTGTACATTTATAATCTTTATAATTATAGTTTACATATAAAAGTTATGATATCATGAACAAATAGGAG
>NW_022744157.1:0-1109 GCF_011630105.1 Anneissia japonica | reverse complement strand
GCGGCCCAAAAATGGGTCAGCAAACTTTTGTGTCAGGTCGCGAGCAGGTTTGCAAAAATAAAAAAGAGAAATTCAATTGATGTGCTCATTCTGAGACAGTTAATCAGGTCTGATGACTTAAAAACAGCATGCTTAGGTGAATCCACAATGAATATTCTGAAATTCATATGACTAGTATTATTTTTCTGTCGCCGTTTACCACAAAATAATTGTGTAAATCTAAGCTACCGACTGTTTAAAAACAATTTAAAGAAATAAGCTTAAAACAGAAAATGAATGTAAGTACCAATGATGGTGATAGCATTCTTACCATGTCAAATACATTACCATCATCCGCATCACTATTAGCATCATCTATATTATCAAACATTTGCATCATCTTATCTCCACTTACCCTTCTTCATTTGCTTTCTAAAATTCCCACTGTTGCATTATATATAAATAATTTTATAGTTAGATATACTTGTTTTCTATAGAGTAATGTTAATTCTTAAAAGTCATGAACAAAATCCTGCCAGTTTTACAATTGTGAGATAATATTTTGCAGGAGTGGAATTCATCACTGTGGAATGTGTGACGAAGCCATTACAGATCCTGTTCTCCTGTCGTGTGAGGAAAAACATGTTTTTTGCAAGGTGTGCATCGAGGGATACTTTCAAACAGAAGGTGCAAAGAGATGCCCAGAATGTAGACAGTACATTCCTCAATCATTTGAGTGTAAAGAACAGTCTGAAGTCAGGTGAGAAATTTGAAGTCGCTCACAACATTTAATATTGAATCTCGGTCATTTATTACATGGTTTTGAAGCTAAAAGCGTTGAAATGTATTTTCATAACCAAGTATTGCAGCTCTTGCATTGGAGGATCTTATTGTGATGATGGGTTTTGACAATTCTTTTGTGTGTTTTGTGACCTATAGTTCTGGAAGCATTGGCTCAAATTAAGTAAATTGTATGAAAGTAATAGAGGGACTAAACAGTTTTATCATATTTTTGTACAAAATATCAGATGAATGAAAGGCTGGAAAAATTGATAATGCTATATGAGTCTCCTAAAATTAATAATCAACATTAATATCTTTCATCTTTGCTCCTCTGTTTTTCAGTGAGG
>NW_022744156.1:116078-122208 GCF_011630105.1 Anneissia japonica | reverse complement strand
TTACTGAAAGATAATCACCAACGAAAAGTCGACGGCAAATAGACGTCTACTTAATTACCACCGGGACAGTTTCTTGAATTTATCATCGTCAAACAACTGTGGTCTCCCGTTTTTCCTTCAATTCTTAAAGAATAAGAAAGATGTAGTCATTTGAATTCCTGATTATAAAAGAAATAACAATTCTTAACACATACGTGATCGAAGTTATTAATATTTTTAAACAGAAATATTTAAAAAATAATGTTTAATATTTTAATCTAAGCCCCTCCAACTTTCGATGTTCATTGAAGCCTAAGTTTGGCCGTGACGTTATTTCGGTCCAACACGTTTCAAGGTTTCGTTGCAGGCTCTGTAAATCTCTAACGTCGCTGTATAAAATATGGAGATATGTAAATATCGCTGGAAAAATTAAAACTGAATTTGAGCCATAGTTCGAACCACAGGGGAGGACCCAGGTAACAATTTAACGTTAAAAAAACGTTATAAAAACGTATGAGTTTGGTTCAAAATATGTTTCGAAGCGTTTAAATAACTTTTTAATGTAACGTTTTAAAAACGTTATTATAACGTTAAAATAACCTTGGTTACATCGGCTTTGTTCTTGTATTACGTTTTAAAAACGTTTACAAAGGTTTTTATTACGTTTGTAAAACGTTATAATATTACGTTTTAAAAACGTAATTATGTAGAGTTTTTAAAGCGTTTTAATAACGTTTCAATTTAACATTCAGAAACGTTATTATAACGTTATTTTGATGTTTTTAAACGTTTTTAAAACATTCTTAAAATGTGTTACAATACCAAAGTCAATGTAACTAGAGTAATTTTTAACTCTAATAACATCTTTTAAGAATGGTTTAAAAACGTTTAAAAACATCAAAATAATGGTAAAAGTTTTTGAGTTTGATCGGGTGTTCCAAGACGTTTTCAAAATTTGAACAAAGGCTGTACACTGAACCGTGGATATCCTTAGGTCGGCCTCTGGTCACATGTAGGATTCCAACTACATCGTGTTAACTTTGATGCTCTGGGACAAAAGATTTAACAATACAAAATTACTTACAATTATGTAGCGTTATGTGTTTATCCTTTAATGTTTAATGAGTCCTGTACTGTACTTAATTATACTGTAAATTAGCAAAAGCCCCATTTCAATATAGGATAAAAGGATATACAATAATCAATATCCCAAAAAATAATAAATCAAAATCAAGTTAGAGTCAAGTGCTGACAATTCTATACTATTTCTGTAAGTACAGTTATTTCAGTCAGTATTTGGCAAGTTCAATTGATTTTTAAAATGTCAAAGAAATATCAAAAATAAACAAGGGGCCTAGTGTCAAAACTCAATAGTGCACACTTGAAAATCTTGGATTTTCAGAAAAGCAGATGGCTACACTCTCTCTGAATCAATCCTTGACAGAGGAAATTCATAGCTGTTCTGTCACAATGAAACCATTTGCGAAGTAGAATGTTGTATCAGAACCAATAAAGAGGATGTGCTAAAAATCAAACGAATTCACATAATATTGCTGTCGTCCTCATTGTTGTCATCTCTTCTGGCAACTTCATCTTCTTCATTACAAACTTGCTTAAGTTTCTGTAAAAAGTGAACACAAAAATGTGTCAATTTAATCTACAGTCGGCCTTTTTTGCTTTTTATAATTAATATTCTACATGTAGGATGAGTTTTAGTATTGTTTTCTGAAGTGAAGTGATTTTTCATTACTTTTAAACTTAGACTTAACCAATATTCTTTTGAGTATCTCATAGTAAAACATTTGCTATATAACAGCTATAAAAACCATACTTTTAATAGTCCCAAGGTAACACCAACTCAATAGATTTAATTACAAACGTATGATCACCCTTGTTAATATATTATTTGACTGTTGAATATTAGTCTTATAAACAAATTCAACAGATTAGAATAATTACATTTATATTAAAAATAACATGTGTAGGCCTATGTTAAATATTTATGAAAAAATAATATAAGGTAAGTATAAATTATCATGATAATTTAAAACTTTCTAATAACTTGTCTGAAGCCGTGATAATTGGCATCCTTAAAACAATTAATTCCCATTCTAAATCAATGTATTAGCTAATATAATGAAAATAATAAATGAAAATATTATAGGTAATTAAACTGTTTGAAGTGATCATTATGGAATGATAAACATACGCACACAGTACATAAAAGGTTAGCATATCATGCTGATACAGTGATAGCCCACCATTTCAATAATCAACAAACAATGACGTAATATTGTATAATAATAATAATAATAATAACAATAATAATAATAATAATAATAATAATAATAATAATAATAATAATAATAATAATAATAATAATAATAAGATAAAGCCTGGACTTACCGTATTTAATTTTGCATACAGGGTGCCTTTACAGAAGAACGGTCCTAAATGCTGTTGAACTTTCTTTCCTCAGGTCATTGGTAACTAAAAGTAAACATATATTTATCAATTAATGGCATTAACCAAAAAAATATTAAAGAAAAATTAATAAACAATTAATATATAGAATCCACAAATGAGCTGCAGTCATACAGGCAATACAAAAATAGTCAGCACAATCAAAAATGGTGAATGACATTGTGACCTGTTCCGACACTGAAAGCAGACTTAAAAATCTTAACTGTAATATTATAGCCAGCAACTTCTCATGAAAAATACAAAAACGTCATGCCTAAGAATCACTAGGCCTAGTAAAAATAATTAGATTAGGCCTATGTGCCAGTACCAGGGCAAATACAGGCAGGGGTTTCAAAAGCTGCCGGCGCGCGACGGAATCCGCCGTGTACATCGCACATGTGCGTCGCCTACTTTTTAGCCTGTGAAAAAAAATATAGGCTACCCATGCAAAGATTGTGTGGTTGTCCTCATGGTACACAGTGATACATGGCTAGGCCTAGATATATTTACATTTACTCAAATCATAGCAATTGTCTAATGCTTGTTTATTTTAAAATCCGATGTGACACTGATGATGATAATTTATCTGTTTGATTGGCGATCTCGCCGCACTTGTTGCTAAAACAACATTGTGTTGACATGGTGTTGACAGATCTCTCACTCATCGTCACCTCTGACACTTAACTGACCTCATGATAATAAGCTGAGCCTAACACAAGCTGTTAAACGGTTTCCAATTGGATCGTCTTACACTGTCCAATCAAATCTTTTGTTTATGAAAAGTTGTAGTCGGAGATCGCGGAAAATGACACTGAGGTTGTAAAGCAAGAGAAAATTGATGGTTGTTAAAAAAGGCCAAAAAGGGTAAGTATTTTAATGAACATGTGATGGTAGTAAATTAACAAAACAGCTAAAATGATTCATGAGTCTGATCATGAATGACGATTGATGGGTCTCTGCAAAGGCCCACGAGGTTTTGCTCACTCATTCGACCTAGAGCCTCTACTAGGCCTATCTCTATTTTCACTAGGCCTAGTGCCTAGAAGAAGAGGCTAGCTTAGCATAGAGCATAGAGTGAAAATACAAAGTATAGGCTAGGTACAGTCTAGTTAGGATACGCGATCCGTCCGGTTCCAGCAATTAATTATCGTGGATAGCCTACGCATTGTTTACTTAAAAGAATTATTTCACCATACATAGGCCTAGTAAATTGTACTTAATAAAAACTTATGATAGATTTAAGCAAAACAAACTAACAAACATGTCACGTGACAGGGGCCGACTGACAAATTAATTGTAATTTAACTCCTGGCCTATCTTATAAGCTTGTCTACAGTACAAGGAGTAGTATTACTGTAATTCCTATTGGTATATGATATTTTTTAAAGCTTTAAAAAAATTCATAATTTTTTTTCCAGATGATGATTTTAGCAATCATGATGATCATGTAGCTGAATATGATGTCAGCCACATGTTGAAGACCTATTGGCTGAGGGCAATTTCAAAAAAGGTAATTAAGTATGTAGAATGCTAATTACTCATACTTATGTAGGATTGTTCTTTTCAATTATTAAATTAAATTATATAAGATTATACATATTGCAATGATTTGATTATTATAATATACAATCATAATAATAATAATAATTATAATAATAATTATTATAATATTATTATTATTATTATTATTATTATTATTATTATTATTACAATAATTATTATAATAAATTAAATACATTATATAATAAGTTTTTCACTGGATTATTAATACAGACCTAGCCAGATGCTTTTATTTATTTGTTTTATATTATTTTTCAGACTCCAACTCATGATAAGGTTGTAGCTGATCCAGGAGCAACCACACAATTGATATGCAATGTCATGAATTTCTACTTGACGTATTTCCGAGCGGTATAGAAATGACTAGGAATCCTTCTTTGACATATAAAATATAAACACAACTCACAATGTTGTAAAACAACTCTCAAATAAACTTTTATCCTGTATAAACTCCAACAAGAATCCGGTATCAATATAGAAAGAAAGATAAAACTGTCAGCTTATTTACCCTAGCTGTACGACTCCAGAGCATTCTATATTGCCTAAGTTCCTCATTGGTCACCTTACATCATCATTAACCAAATAGACTTATTTGCCTCTAAAGTACCCAAGATTACAGAAGCTTCCATATATTACTCTTGGATTCTACATGGTGTCATGTGTTCCTAAAATTACCAATGGGGTTTACAGTTTCTTTGATCAATTAAATGTTATTCAAAATGTTCTATGTATTAAATATGTTAAAATAAGGAAAGGGAATGGTAATTGATTACATGCAACAAGTACCTTTATATACAATACTTCTATTTATTATTTTCCACAGTATGTGAAACAGTAATCCGGGCCTGTTACTACAATAAATACCTACCTTTTGCAGAAACGAAATGTTTTACTGTACTTCAGTAATGTCATGATATCAGTCATTTTGGATTTTTTTTTTATAATAAATTCACTTATTACAAATTATTACTTTTGTATATGTCTGTATATTAGTCGTGGTCTTATAAACGCTGATACACTGAGACGTTGATACGCTGAGACAAAGATGACGTCATTGAAATTCACCGCAAAGTCATAATGCACTGAGTGGAATCGAAAGTGCAGGGTTCTCAAGTACTACGGAACGTCCGTAGTTTAAATACAGAAATTCGGCCCAATTACGGACGTACGGAAATATAGATAAATACTAGGGAAATACATATAAACTAATGTGTATAAGAGACAGATGTAATAAAAGTTAGGGGTCACCTTTCATCCTAAGGAGCTATAACTGATTTTTAAAAAGACATGATATAAAGCATATATTAATTTTGACGCATGCGAACGCTCGCATTATTACGCGCATAAAAATATAATGTACATAACATTTAACCATGACCTGAAGTTTATACCCACTAAATATGATTCAGAAATCACGACTGATAAGGTGATTATGGGGCCATCAAAGGCTTGACGAAAAAAAGATGAGGGGTCCGCCCTCTCTACGATGGCAAAATTAGTCTGAAGGTTGTTGTCTGTGATGACGCTCCAAGCTAGGCCTAGGTAGGCCCGTGTTCACGCGACGAGGCTATGCAAAACTGTTAAAGTTTTAAGAAAGACTATTCGATGAGTTATTTTACAATAACATGTACAAAATCAATACATTTGAGGAGTTTAAAAACTGTCGAAATCTACTCGAGCGGAGGCTGCTTATTGTGAAGAAAAATTGCCACATAGCGGTTTGTTTTGATATTATACCCACTAGCCTATATAACATTCATGTCGTGTTATTCACTTTAAATTCGGTCTATTTCATACTAAATAGAATTTAATGGAAAGAAAATGACAAATTATGACTCCACCAGTACCAAATAATTTTATCTAAGTGCCGTCTTGTTTTATAGCACAAACAGCAATCACATCTATTTTTAATCAACACAGCTTATAAAACATTGTACAGAACATCATGGTTCCCCTGTTGTGGCGGCCGCATCACTCTTTGGGCATCGGCCTAAAACACTACGCCATTAAAGTGGAATGATACAAAATTCTAGGCCTAGGCTTGGCCGGCCCTAGTTTGTTATAATATTATGGATTCGTAAAAAAAATTCTCTTCACTTCGGTATAATATTCTTGCAGTTTAATTATG
>NW_022744156.1:104042-116051 GCF_011630105.1 Anneissia japonica | reverse complement strand
CGCATCCCGGTGATACGTTTATGTTGTTAAAAAATAATTAAAAAAAGTTAGTCCAATTGAGGGCGTAGTTTATTTAATATGGAAGGCCACATTCACATTTTTTAAACTCTCAAGTATTTATAGTTCTTCTTCAGTTTTTTGTGAAACTTGTATGATTAAAAAAACTCTGTAACAGTTACGTATTTATACTTTATCAAAATGCATTGCCATATTGGTAATTATTAGTGAACGTATCATTTGCTAATAAGTTTTGTAGAGACGAAAATGACGTATCATGGCCTTGTGACATCACTTCTCGAGGTAAACAATCGATGGTTACAAGCGGCTAAATTCTGGTTATAAAAGTTGCTTTTTTTCCTTAAATCCCACTTGTTGTTCGACGCAACATCAAGATATGATCTTTCCAATATATAAAGGACCTATGGTATGAGTTTCGTTGAGGTAGGAGGTCCGTAATTGGGCCGAATTTCCGTAGTAACTACGGACGTTCCGTAGTACTTGAGAACCCTGCACTTTCGATTCCACTCAGTGCATATGACTTTGCGGTGAATTTCATGACGTCATCTTTGTCTCAGCGTATCAACGTCCCAGTGTATCAGCGTCTCAGTGTATCAGCGTCTCAGTGTATCAGTGTATCAGCGTTTATAAGACAACGGTATATTAGTACAGTATGATACAACTCAACATTATGACCAGCTGAATAAAACCAAAAAATCTTACAAAACAACATTATTTTGTTTAATAAAATATATCCATAAACAGAGCTCCAAGAATGCAGGGGAGGCCATTTCTGAGCATCTAGAAAAAAAAAATTCCTTACCTTCCATTGTTTCATGAAATTGTATACGATCAGATTAAAAGTTAGGGTTTGTAAAAGTATCAGCAGAAGTTGAATTCAGAAAACGGACGTCACATAGCCTAGGCCCTACATCATCCAACGAAAAACAGGCGCAAGGTGGCAATCGGTCAACGGTTGCGCGCGTTCGCGTAGATAATTGTCACATGACGTTTGTTGACGAATCAGTAAACTTTATTCGTGGCTAAGACTCATTATAAATGCATGGATGATGACGGTGACTACGTAGATTTATACATATAGATTAATGTGTTAAAGTTAAAGAAAACAATTTAAGCTGAATAAATTGGTTCAAATTTGATTGTACCTATGTCAATTGTTTGGGTGTAGCATTGGGTACGTTTGGTCTTTATAAAATATGTTAATTAAATTTCTGGAATAAAGTGGTGGTCATTTTTGGTTGCGAGATAACGTTGTGAACGCTGTGATTTAATTGCGATAAACGTGTTTATAAACGTGTTTGTAAGTATTTTTCTTACGTTATTATAACGTTTTTATAACTTTTTGTACAAGGAAACTGCAAATAAATCGCAATATATGGCGACGTTTTAAAATCGTTTTAAAAAGGATTTATAAAAACGTTAACAATTTATCTGACATTTGGTGAAAATTTGGTTTTGATATAACGTTCTGTGAAGTTGTGATTTCGTTCTAATTATACATTTGTTGAGGAGTCTTTGCGTACGTTATTATAACGTTTTTATATCGTTATGGTGCATTAAATCTGCAATCAAAAGGCAATATTACACAGCGACGTTTTAAAATCGTTTTTAAAACGTTTTATAAAAGCGGTAACATTTTTGATGAAAGTTGGTGAAAATTTGGTTGTAATATAACGTTCTGTAAACGTTGTGATTTCGTTCTATTTTATGCACCTGTTTGTAATTTTATTTGCGTACGTTTTTTGAATGTTTTTTTAAAGTTTTGGTGCAAACAATCTGCAATCAAATGGCAAGGTTTACACAGCGACGTTTTAAAATCGTTTTTAAAACGTTTTATAAAAACGATACAAATTTTTTTGAAAATTGGTGAAAAGTTGGTTGTAATATAACGTTTACAGAACGTTGTGATTTCGTTCTATTTTACACACTTGTTTGTAAGTTTTTTGCGTACGTTTTTCTAATTTTTTTTTAACGTTTTGGTGCAAAAGTCTCTTAGAAAGCACAATTTTTTAACTTGCACGTTATAAAAACGTTTTGAAAACGTTTCACAAAAACGAAACCGAAACTAAAAACGTTTTTTAACGTTTTGTGTTAGCTGGGGAGGAGCGTTATTGACGAAGAAGAAACGGACAATACGAATTGGTATATTTTAATGCTCATTATCAGTTTCGTTTTGCGCTTGTGTGTCAGAGGCATAGCTAGCGGTTGCTACCGCGTCGGCAATCTTAGCATTGGACAAGGCCAGGCCTAGATAGAGTAGAGTAGAGTAGTACCGACTTGAAACCAGTCGTGAAAATAATAAAGTATGGGATGTCATTTATAAAATCGCTTTACGATTACGTTAATTGTTTTTTAATAGAATTTCTATTTTATTTTTAGTATTATGCTCCTTAATTTTCACCAAGTTAGGCCAATTACGAATGTAAACACAAAGCGTCGATAAATTATGCAATCAACCACTGTCGATTGTGTTGTTAGTTAGGTACTGTAGATAGCCTAGGCCTACCTAGATATTACGCCAGATAGTTCGATAGAAGACTCTGAAAACTGTATATTGTATTTTCTTTTTCTTTGTTTGCTAAAATTTACATATTTTGTTTTAAAAATAGGCCTAGGCTCCCCTACGTGTTTTATAATACTCTCTGAACAAAGTGGGAGGCCGCCGCGGAAGGAAACGTCGATCGCGGCGGCGGGTCGATGCTACTTACTGTACTCTGAATTTGGCCTGGCTAGGAATTTAAAAAACATCGTCGATCTCACCAAGACAAATGATGATTTTGTGTTATGTTTTGTTTGTTGTAAAGCTGTACTCTGAATAGTGTATACTATTTTACTGCACTCTAAATATCCAATGCAATGCAAGAAGATGAAGACTGCAAATGGATGTCTGTTGCCATTAAAGGCCGGTTCCCACAGAACGCGATCAAGCGAATTTCGCGTCGAAATGTGGTGCGCGCGGCTGAATCGAAGACGCGACTGGCGTTTCCAATGTGAACAAGCAAACGAATTTGTAGTCGAACACGCGAACGCCCAATATTCGAACTTCGACGCGGTGGTCGCGGAGGCTTCGCCTGCGAATTCACAAGAGTTGATCCAAGACCAACTTTTTCGGATTCGCGAGCGAATTCGCGGCCGATGAACCAATCGCAAGGCTTAGATTCAATTTATGTCAAAGGTCAACAATAAAGTCACGATCACGAACATTGTCAAAACAATGTACATATGTGCGAACAATGACCAACGAGTCCGTTTCATGCAAACCCTGCGGAACAGTAGGCTACCCTTGTTTAGGACTGTGACAAGGGAGCAAAGAAAATACGTGACAATGCGTGGAAAAGGATTTGCAGAGGCGAGTTGAGTTATCTCCTCTTTCTCTACCAATATTTTTAGGCCTGTCCAGCGGGATATGACCGGTTGAGCCGCCGACAAGTTGGGCCGCCGGTAATTTCTATGGAACGCCAAGCGCGTCTCTCAGTGAATGTAGCGCGTCTCTCAGTGAATGTAGTCGGCTTGCCCCGGATACCAGCTACATATTCATCCCACAGTCTTGTCAGTCTTGATCTCATGTTATTAATTTTATGTACTACATTTTAATGAAAATAAATGAAGTTGTATAATTGCAAATTTATTGTTCATAGTCATCTGTCTAATTCAGTCGGCTGTCCAGCCTGGCCTCTGATACCCTGCTACACCTGAGACCTACCGTAGGGTAGGTAGGCTAGGCCTACTATCTACACTTAGGAGGCCTAGCTCTAGGCCTTGAATAAATATGAACTAAAAAACTATGTTTATTCACTCTTTTGATTCATTATAGAGTTCTGGGTAGAGTAGATAGAGTATCTGATTCGTCTCACAGCCCTTTTCCTCCGTTTATCAATGCGATAACAAAATCACTTCTCTGTTGCCACCCGCCATTTCGAGTTTTTGCGCGCGGCCAGCAGTGGGAACAGGCAAGCGAATCATTGGAAGCGAGACATTCTTTACCGAAAATCAACTCTTGTGAACTTTGCGCGATTCTCTTCGCTTGCCGCGTGACGCTCGACGCTTTCGCTTGACAAGTTTAGTGGGAACCGGCCTTAAGTTACCGATGTTGTTGGAACCAAGATAGAGGTGCTGAAATTACAGGTGAACTACATCTCATTCTGGATTTCATGCTACCGTAGTTTAGATGATATTAGGCATTTTTCGTTTTGACTACGCGGCCAGTCTACTACGAACTAATGGAGCGTAACAGACATCTGCGCATGCTAACAAACCTTACTGGCTAAATCGGCGTTGTGACAGCTTCCGCGACAACCCCAATTTCTGAATTTGGCGTAGTGGCGACTACCCTAATATGGACCAATCAGATCACCGGATTGTTTAGCAAACTGCTGGTAACTTTTTTGTTGGGGGTTGGAATTTTCATCGCATGCGCGATCGAGTAATTAAATGTTTTATATAAAGGCCTATTTATACACATGCAATAAATGAGGAATGAATAGTCACAACATAAATTTAGGTAAATCAGGGGATAGTGAAAAAAGAGCCTTAGGACTAGGCTAGCCTAGCCTTGTCAGGGTGGATTTCGGGTAGGAGAAAACACATTATCTGGTGCCGCTAGCTAGGGCATCCGCCCTTGATATCGTGGATCAAGCCTTGCTATATAAATTAAAATACCTCTGTTTAAAATTGTTATTTATTTGTACATCATCATTGCATTTGGCAAATTGCCTGAGCAGGCCTGACACCCCTCTTCTCCCGGTAACGACTCTTTTGACACCAGGGCCTAGGCTAGGCTGGCCTAGCCTAGCCTAGGTAGGCCTAGATCCTAGCCAATAGTGAAACATCACTCAGTGTTTACTGGAAACTTTTTATTTTGTATACAGTATTTGGCTAAATATTTTTTTTCACATTTCCTTTTTCAAATATAAAACAAGGGAACATAATTGTTCTCTGGTAATAAAACCATGGTCGACTAACTCCCCTCCGTAGGCCTACGTGTGTGCTGCGTCGTCGTAGTCGCCTTAAAAAAACGAAAACAGCTCTTGGTCTACTACGGGAACAGTGGCTTGGCGTTGCCGTCACGCTCCATTAGTTCGTAGTAAACTGGCCGCGTAGTCAAAACGAAAAATGCCTAGTGATTGGCACTACAGATGGCAAGAAGACAAACAACCAAAAAATCTTTGTGCCACGAAAAAAAATCTGAAAACAAGTACGTTAGGCTCTATAACCAATATACTGTATATGTTAATGTGCACTGTATATGTACAAGTTAGTAAAAACAAACAGTATAAAAAAGTCATTTTTAAACGAGCCTTTGAGTTTTATTATAGAAAAAGATTCCATAGTACAGCCTCTTTTGTAGTCGATATTAATCTCATAAAATGCATTTATTTACGAATACAGTACATACAAAAATTTTTTTTACAGTATTTTACATTTTAACTATACATCCAGGGGCACAGGTCCCAAGGTTCGTAACCCCACCACTCTGCCCCCCCCCCCCAAAAAAAATTTAAATAACAGATCTATATATATTTTTTATCTACCCCTATACATTATTTTTCCTTAATTATATGCAATTTTTTTTAGGAAATTCGGAAACACTACCTACAAATTTTCGTAAAGTAGACGCACGGATATATTGGCAGGAATGATCATGTGTTTATCCCTTGATATGCTGTCATTCAAATAAGAAGAAAATATAAGTCTAGTCAATAAATACACAGGGTTCAAGTATCCAAGTTTATCATATGTTAGGCAGTTATTCAGCAAAGCGGGTGCGGTGAACAAAAATATCCTCTGTTTTATCCTGTCGTTCATAACTGCTACAAAGATATGGTGGGGCATCTGTGTATGGCTGCACACATACTACAGCAACTTATCACTAGATCCAAAAGTGTCCACAAAGTCTAGAAAATATTACATGTTTTATTGTTTTAATAAAGACGCACGTTCAAATTTAGCACATTGCTATGTTATTTCATTTTAGAATAAAGTACGGAAGCTTATAGTGACCTTCCAGATGTTCAGATGACGAGATCCAGGATCTTGTCATCTGATCATTTTTTATAAATGATGTACACATAACGATATCCAGGATCTCGTCATCTAATCATGTCTTCAAAAGGATGTACACATAACGAGATCCAGGATCTCATCATCTAATCATCTCTTCTAAAGGATGTACACATGACGAAATCCAGAATCCCGTCATCTAATCATCTTTACTAAAGGATGTCGAGATCCTGGATCTTGTCATCCGATCATCTCTTCTAAAGGATGTACACATGACGAGATGCAGGATCTCGTCATCTTATGATCTCTTTTAAATGATGTATACACGACGAGATCCAGGATCTTGTCATCTGATCATCTCTTCTAAAGGATGTACACATGACGAGATCCTAGATCTTGTCATCCGATCATCTCTTCTAAAGGATGTACACATGACGAGATCCTGGATCTTGTCATCCGATCATCTTTTCTAAAGGATGTACACATGACGAGATCCGGGATCTCGTCATCTAATCATCTCTTCTGTTATTCCAAATATTTGTATTTCTTTATTAGAATTAAGATTATGGATGACGATGATGATAACATAATGATGATGATTATGATGATGAATAAAGAATGATTTAAGATGATGGAGGATGAGGAAGATGATGATGGTGATGATGATGATGATGGTTATGATTATGCAAAAAGATGGTTTTTAATTATTAAAGGTTGATGATGATTACAATGATGAGGAATGACGTTTATTTTGATAATTGAAGATGGTAATGCTGATTCTGGATGAATTATGTTGATTGAATATGATGGTGATAGTGATGACGATATTAAAAAAAAATTACTATGCATGAAAATGATAATGGGGATGATGATACCGTAGGATGACTATGAAGCAGGAGGATGACAATAATGATGACAGTGATTATGATAATCATGGAAAATTGCGATATTGGATGATAATGAATGATGATATTATATGATATGATGATAATAGTTCTAAAAAATGACAATTACATAATAAAACGATGGGGATGTCTGATAATTGTTGATTATGATTTATAGAAGAAGAAGAATGAAGATTATATATCATTATTTAATATTGTCATCTTCTATCAACATTACAATCACCATCATCATTATCGGAATAATCCAGTATCATCGTAATCCTTCATCCCCATCATCACCCGTCATTATTGTCTTCCTTCAGCATAATAATTTTCTATTATCTTCACCATCATTACAATCCATCGTCATATGTTATCATCATTTATCATTCTCCATCATTATGGATGATGATTTATGGAAGAAGACAATGATGATGTAAATTTGAATTTTTCTAAATAGGCTCACTGCACAGTCAATGCCACCTTCGCATAAACGCAAATTGGTGATCGACCATAGAGCGGCTGTTTTAACACTAACCCAAATAGTGTTTACTGACACTGTGACCACTGCTTGGGATTTTTAATGACACCATGGGATCTTGAGATTTTTTGTTAAATGTTCATTAAAACTTCTTAAAATTTTTGAAATGATATGAAATTTTAAATTTTTGTTATCAATTAGTGAACAAATAGGTTGTTAATGACCTTTCTAACACCATAGTTGACAGTTATGAATGAGGGTTATTATTTGTTCAAGAAGACCATTTTTTATTACATTATTTTTTTTCTTTTCCATGTTTATTATCTGATAATATTTATATTATTATCACTATTGTGTATACTGCATGTATATAATTGTATTGCTTATACTTCACAATCATAATCTAATTTTTCAATATATCTTCATTTGTAAGGTGCCACGTTTCAAATATTAGTTTCTTGTGGTGGCAATTTTCCAAATATAAATTTTATTTTCTTTTTAATGCTTATAGACCTATATATAGGCCTATGTTTAGGAAATAAAAGCTTGGGAATTTAACAAATATATATTTTGCTCCTAGATGCCAGGAGATCATAGGCCTACACCGTTTCATACTTTGCAAATGCTTTTAATTGTGTTTTAATTTGAAAATTCAAAGTTCAAAAAAATATTTTACTGTTATGCCTACCATCTTACGAAAAAAGAAGTTAAAAGTGTGTGTTATGCTACTGGAATATTTTCTGTGTAATACAAATAAAGGCAATTGCCCTGTATTATTCTTGTATATGATTTTAATTCATATAAGGCATTCCCTTCCACCACCACCACCACCCCCGTTCCCAACTTCAAAAAATTATACACAGTTGAATCAAAACGAACTAGTTGGTCTCGAAATCAAGACACTGTTTCGTTACACAGTACAGTATAAAGTATAGTATATTGCAATTCGTTTGAAAAACTTTAACATTGAATTTTTAAAATACGTTTTATGTATATATACAAATATTTTGCGAATCTTGAGATATTTAAAGCAATCTTTGGATTTTTTAGACTGAATCTATATAATTTTTATTTTCCCACTGGTCACACTGTTAACTGAATAGGAAATCCGATGAATTGCATTACATTTTGATGTAAAACTTTCCGGTGGTTTTTTTTTTTTGTTAGAAGTTTGAGCTTTTGCAACTACGATGTTTTAAAATGCTGAGAACCTGTATTCTTCTGTAGATGTTAATAAGCTATGCTGGATAATAAAGAGACTTCAAGAAACTGACATGGAAAACAATGTTCTAGGCAGGCTAGCTATTCAGATCTATCCTAAATAGGCCTAGACTGTGATGTACATAAGCCTAGGAATTTTGCCAGGATTCGTTATTTTGATTTTTCATCAGCAAGCAATTTACTGTGACTGTGAAAACACATACTCTGCTAATAGGCCTAGGCATAATATATTATTTAGCCGGCGCTTTGGCTGATTAGGAAAGAGGTGGCAGCATAAGGGTTAAAGAAAATATTTCAATATACTCTGTTAAGACCAAAATTTCTAACCTAACAAACTGTAAGCATACTTTGCAGAAATATGGATTTTCCATAATATTTAATTTGCCCAAAAATAATTTTAAATAATTTCTCACAGTCAGCATTAAGTTTTATGGCAAAATGTGTATTAGAGAAAATAAATTGACATCAAAATCATGTCAATATTCCAAAGCGTTACAGAGATATAGCAAATTCGTTTTTGTTTAAAAAAATAACAATTGAGGTCAATAATCACAAAATTCAAATCAGATTTCCTGTAACTTTGATTTTCTACACACATTATATGCTACCTTTGCCAAAGGGCGATTTTACACTATTGTAACATCTCAATAAACATGAAAATGCCTAATAACAAACAATAGGCATTTTCATATGTTTACCCAATAACACGGTTTTAAAGAAATTCTCAGTAAGTATTAGTTTTATGAAAAAAAAATTATATTAGAGCACATACCGCTAATGTATGCCTTCTGAACAATTTGACACCAAAATAATTTCTGTAGACCATTCTGTAGACTTATATTTTTGCCCCGAATCTTGATTGTTAGGATTTCATGCAGAAAGTTGTATTAGGCGAATATAAAGTATGTGTTCTGAACAAATTGACACCAACATTATTTTAATAGACCAAAGCATTACATATGGCAGTTCCATTTTTTTTTCAGAAAAAAAAACACGTAACCATTGAGGTCAAAAATCACAAAGATCAAATCAGATCTCCAGTGACTTAGTTTTGGTACCCCCCCCCCTTATCATGTTCTACCACCAAGCCAAAGGGCAAATTTTTATCCACTACTATAACATTGTTTGACCTTAAGGACCGGACTATACATAATTAATTCACACTCGTCAGCATAACATATTTTAGACCATTCGATTCCTCTTTAAAGCTTATTAGTGATTATCATAATATTATTTATTTATAATGTTAATTGATTATTTTAACAGCCTTTGACATTACATTATTTCTTTGCAGAACGGTCAAGAATAACAACATTCAATCAATTGATGGAGCTTTAGAAAACCTAAATGCACTTAAAAAACTGTATGTAATTTTCTAAATTATGTTTTTTTCCCCTAATAATTACCTAATTTCAAAATCAATTCAAATAACCTCCAATAAGAAAAAACACATACATCAGAACAATAAAATTACATTAACAATAGTACATACAGCATTAAAAAACTGACATTACATTCACTTAAATGGCTTTCATCAAAAACAACAAGAATGCCCATTTCTTGTTTTTATGAATGTATCACATTTGCCTATTAAAATATACCGGTACATTATTAAAGAATCTCTTTTGAAATCCAGCGGCCGCCATTGGTGCACAGAAAAGATTGTATCTTTAGATGCAGTTTATGTGTAGCTAGCATAGCCTCTGTTTAAGCTAGTCGAACGTTTCGTCTTGATCTGTACCCTGGCTGCACCGATAAGGCAAATAAAGACTAAACGGATCAGTCTGCAGATATTGGATTTTTTCCAGTGGATATATAGTTTATTCTGTCATTCTAATCGAATTTTTTCCACTGTTCAGTATAAATTTTAAATTGTTTGAATTATGTGGCGGTTTGTTGTTTTTATTGGTTTATCCCATTTGTATATTAAAATGTATAAGATTTATCACGAAATGCAGCCATTTCGACTTAAACCTTATATGTCAAATATGACCCTCCATAAATTAAATGGTTTCATTACTAATCTGATAGCATGCATTACCTCTATTAAATTGTATAGTATTAAAAACTCTTTTGAGATCCAGTGGGCCGCCTTTGGTGCACAGTAGAGATTGTATCTTTAGATCTCCTGTCTTGTCCAGGAGTCGCTACTAGTGGTGTCTTGTAAGAGTTTCGTGGACACATTAAAAGTAACAAAATATTATCTGTGTCTACTGGAACCGAGCCTCCTGTCCGATAACATTCCACAATCGAAGAGGCACATAGTTCGTCTTCCACTATTTGCATTCACACCTGAGCTGTACCTATAGTGCATTGATTTGGCATTGTGTTCATTATCGGTGCTGCAGGCAAACGTTGGGCTATCCTAAGCCATGTTTAGGCTTGCCGAAAGTTTCGTCTTGATGTGGACCATAGCTGCACTGATGAGGTCTATAAGGCATAAACCATTTTTAAATAAAATTTAAAGTTGATCAAGCTTAGATGTTCTGATAGCTGATCTATGTTGTGTCATTCTCATACGGAGAGTGTTTTTTGTTTCTCCGACATATTGTTTACCACAAATATTACAATATATGAGATAAATGACATTTTTGGTTAGGCAATTAATTGATTGCCTTATCCGAAATATGTGGTTTGTTTGGTTGCTCTTGAATGATTGTGTAGAATCAAGCAAGGAGCATGTTTTGCATGATGAACCACAAAGATGACTACCCAAATTACGGTTGTCGCAAGAGTTAGTTTGCCTCTTCAATTTAGATCGTAATAATATATCACGAAGGTTAGGTGGTCTGCGATAGGCTATGAACGGTGTATCCGGAAAAACAGACCTAAGACGTTCTGTGGTCTGTAGAATGGGCATATGTTTCTGAATTATAGCCCTTAGTGGTGATAACCTAGGGTGATAGGTAGTGACCAGTGGCACTCTGGTCGAACGTTGACGTGGTTTGTACGTCAGTGTTTGAGCACGAGGTATGTCCTTTGCTTTTTTTATAGCATTTCCAATGGGTCCTCGATGATAATTTCTATTCCGGAGATATCCGGATAGTTCTTCTGTTCGATTCTAAAAATCTAAATCCGAAGAACAAATGCGTCTCATGCGCAATGCTTGGCTGTACGGAATGTTTTTTGTACAGTGCGGGGGGTGACAGTTGCTAGGGAGCAGGTAAATATGCTTATCCGTGGGTTTACGGAAGAGATCAGTTTTAAGTGCACCATTTTCCATGGTCACGGTGATGTCCAAAAATCTACACTGCTTGTGGATTTGTTAGCAGTGAACTTGATTGTGGGATGAGCCGAATTAATGTTCAATAGGAACGTATCCAAACTATCTTCACCATGGGTCCAGATCATGAAGATATCATCAATGTAACGAAACCAAACATCTGGTTTCTTGGGCTGTAGGGA
>NW_022744156.1:100690-103902 GCF_011630105.1 Anneissia japonica | reverse complement strand
TCAATGGCCTGAATGAAAGTTTCTAAAGCTGGGCAACCATTCTTAGGGGGATTCCATGTACTTTTAGGTTTGAATTTAGTAACATTGCCCGTGTTATCCGTGGTGTTGCCGTCGGAATCGGCGAAAAATTCACGGCATCTTAAACGTCGGAAGAAAGCTTCCAGATCCAAAGATAGTTGTTGTGGGTCAGCCTGCCTCAGTTTTGGGCAAAATTTGAGTCCTTGGGATAGAAGTTTGATTTCTCCTTCGGAAAGCTAAAAGTTAATTTGAACAACTGAATCCGTGGTGTTGCACGGATTATCACTAAAGCGCCGAATGAACCTTCTAGGTTTACGTGAAAGCGAAATATTGTGCGAAGGTTCGATCACTTGTGTTGAAGTGATATTGTCTCGACCAAATTTGTGTTGTCTCCTCAGGGAAAGTTCCTTGGAAAGCTTAAGGCAATCCTTGGCAATAATCTTGAGTTTGTTTTGAAACTCAGATATAGGAAGGTCTCTTTTTAGCCTTCTAGTCCTAAAGTGAATTTGGTTGTCGATGTCTTTGAGGAGTTTGCGGCAGTTGCCAATTAGGACCTCATTTAATCGACATGAATTTTTGTTAAGGACGTCATTCCAGCGGCAATGGAAGTCACGATCTGCGAATGGAATACCAGACCTGACATGAAATTGTAGTCCTTTCGGAGCCGAATTGTTAGAACGATGTTCAAGATAAATAATAAGATGGTTACGATACCTGACGCGCTTTTCCGACAAGCGTCGTAGAAATTTCAAATTGTCCAAAGTACCCTCTAGAATTACAGCAGAGTTGGATCAAAATGATACAAACAGTAGAAAATGATATATAGATTAAAAGGCAAAATACTGGAAAACAACAATGCTGTGGGAAACAATGGCTGGATCTCAGTAGAGATACAAAAATGATAAGCAACAGTTAAAAAGTAAACGTAAGTAAACAGCCAGAAATAGAACCAGAGCTTTCGGACAACACTAGTCCTTCCTCAGTGGCGAGTGAGTGAGGGTAGAAAAAGCTAGATGGTATGAAGTGAGAATTTCATGCAAGCATGATTAGAAACAATAGGCTGGGTGAGATTAGAATAAACAGCCTAAACAAGTAAACAGGAAGACAAAACTAAACTTTAGAGGCAAGCCTCAATAAATAAGCCAAATGATTTATCCAGAATAAATTGAAATGCCATTAGTTTAATTAAGTGTACTGGAAGAACGTGCACATATATATGTAAATATATGTATCATATAATTATACATATAAATATATTATATATAATTCCTTCAATATTATATATATGTATATATATATATGTATATATATGCATATATATATATATAATAACTTATCAAATGAACAGGACAGGACGAAATATTCGTGCCAAATAAAATTATATTTAAAAAAATTAATAATAAATGATAATAAATAAAATAATATTTTTTTTAGTAGCAATATATAGCAATCAATATTGTAATCTCCAGCAAGTATAATCTCTTTGTTACTTTTATCCAGAGAAGCTAATATAGATGACAACTCATCAATAAGTGTCTGATAATTGTCGTTTAAATCAACCGGTGGTCTATAGATATTACTATTTTTTCGTATTAACATAACTAATTATATATTACAAAGTAGTTGCCTTATAAATATCCACTATTATTATAATTATTATTATTATTATTATTATTATTATTATTATTATTATTATTATTATTTTAATATGTAAAAAGGTAGAGTTCGATGAACATAATACAATTTCCAACGAACAGATTGTTTGTGTCTCTTTGCGGTGTCGGTAAGCAATTGTGTGTTCACCAAGCTAATCGTCTATTAAATTACAACAATTTTAACAATGTTGTTCATTGCCCTACAAAAATTGACTGTTGATAGGTCTACATTTCAAGATAACATCTTGTTAAGAGTAGTCCCTCTTTTTTATTTTTTTATTTATTATTTTCTGCTTATATTATAGCGCTTTTCCGGTTACTATCTTGTTGTTTTCATCCTGACCATGCTTGTTCGGCTTTCAGCTATGTATACTATGTGGTAAAGAGAAGCAATGCAGAGAGCCTTGATGAAAGCTGTGATTATTTATATTTCTTTTTCATTTTTAGATATCTGGACCACAATGATCTGACTAAATTACCCAAGTTTCCGAAACAGATAGAAGAAATGTATGTATTTACTTTTCAATTAAATTTGAACATGTATTATAACCTCAAAATGAAAATAACATCATTAAAATAAAACTGGAAGTTAACTTGTTCATTTTGCAGTAACATGCAACTTAATAATTTGAGCAAAAGAGGAGGCAATATACCAGTTCGTGGTTTTCATGTATATATGTTACATGTAGTAGGCTACTCTCGCAAAACATACACTTTCTATTTTAAGCTTAACTTCTTTTCAAATGTCATCCAAGAGCGTCTAGCCGTCTACTAATTCCAAAAAAATAACCTCTTATTATGCTGAATATATAATCAGGTACATTGATTTGTTTAACAAAAGGTTGTGAAGTAATAGTTAAATGCAAGGTACCAAGCGCTTGCATAATAACTATTGTTTACGTGTATGTTTAAACAAGTTAACATGTTTAATTTGCATATTAAGATCAGGATTGTTCCATTTTATGTAAAGGGATTCTTTGATTTTCAATTTGATTTCATTGTTATCAATATCCAGTATAGAGAAACATTTCTTATCAGACAACCTTTTACATTTACTGTTTGCGTTAAGGTGTTTGAGTACGTGTGAATTTTTATCCTTTCTAAGATGTTCACCAATCCTCGTATTAATCTACGGCCAGTATAGCCTATATAACTGGAATTACATCCAGCACATTTAAATTTATATACTACTGAGGATCGGGATTCAAGTAAATGCAGCATAATAATTACCTATATATATAGTCTACATGAAAAGTACTTGGTTCATTTATGTTGTGTTTTTTGTTAACTGATGATGGGTTGAAGGTAACCCGAAACATGTCTTCCATTAAATCTTTTGTGTTATTTTTTAAAATGCGTTGTATTTTTTGTCAACTTACGTCCATTTGGTTCTATTATCAAGGATTTCAGTTCAAGAAGATTACCAGTTTCTTTATTAAGAAAATATGAAAAGACTACTCTTCGTTTGAATAAAGCCGAATTGGATTGCAATTTTTTACATAATTGCAAGGCATTCTGAGTTTTCCCTAAATTTATTTA
>NW_022744156.1:92202-100408 GCF_011630105.1 Anneissia japonica | reverse complement strand
TGGTTGTTCAATGTCCGCGTTTCAAACGTAAATCGAAAATATTGTTAAAAAGAGTTGTTGTAGTTCATTATCCATAGCACTTGTTCGCCTGGTTGACATGTCGATGCTAAACAGCCACCGTAAAAACAATAATGTTAATTAATCTTTATTGCTGTACTCCGCCGTTATTAACACTGGATAGTGTCGTTTACTGGTATTCGCCCATAAGTGCCTTATATCGCACCGTTTCCTGTTACGTCTTGATACCGGAACTGTTTGGTACACCTGCTTTTCGCTCCACTTATTGCATGGGTAATTACCCAATCCCCGCGTTCCTTGTGGTGTATTCCAAAATTCATAATCCAAAACCGATGTTCTTTCGATATGTAACAAATGTTCATTACTTAATGCTTTCCGTCATCTGTCTCCTTCCTACGAGTTTACCAAATACTGTAGCATTGTTCATTTTGCCAGTAAATATTTCGTCAGTACAAATGCAGTAATGAAAAAAAAACGAAAGCAAGGGAAAGGTGGTGGAAAAAAAAAAAAAAAAAAAAAAAAACGAAAGCAAGGAAAAGGTGGTGGAATTAACATTAACATATTATATCGACGTTTGTTGACAATCACATCATCTCATGATATGTATCCAAAGTTCAGGACTGGTATGTATTTATAATACAGTATAGGTCCTCTTAACTGGAGATCTGTGGACGGAAATCTCTCCTTTTCCAAGATATCGAGGTCAAGCAAGGAAAGTAATTTACATGAAAAAGTGACGTTCCATACAGTATATAAAATAACATGCTATTTAAAACATAACATGGAAATTGTGAAAACTCACATTAATCTTAAACATAATGAAATATAAATTTGTCAATACTAGAACATATTTCCAAATACATGTGGAGTGACATAGCCACAAAAACAAGAAAAAAAATATTCTAAAATCTAAGTTTTAATGCACTAGTATCTAAATACGCGGTTGAGTATCTATATACGCGATAGGGCGTCCGCGTTTGCGTTGTGACTCCCCTTCCTGTACTGTATGGTGAAGTCATACTGTTGGAGTATTAAACTCCATCTTGCGATGCGGTTGTTAGTCAATTTCATTTTTTCAATCCATCGCAAAGGCTGATGGTCAGTTTGAATTAAAAATGGGAAACCATATAAATACATATGGAATTTTTGTATTGCCCATACAATACTTAAACATTCTTTTTCCATTATGGAGTATTTCTCCTCCCTAGGTATCAACTTTCTGCTAATATATGCCACTGGTTGTTCAACGTTTTGCTCATTAATTTGACTAAGCACCGCCCCTAATCCAACATTTGACGCGTCTGCCTGTAAAATAAATGGTTTATTGAAGCAGGGACTTCTCAGCAGTGGATCCGAAATTAACTTGTTTTTCAACACATTAAAGGTAATTTCCCTATCCTTGTTCCAATTTATATTGTTAGGCTCGGATTTACGGGTTGCCTCTGTGAGGGGCTTTGCTATCTCAGCCATCTGAGGAATCATACTCCTGTAATCATTAACTAGACCTAAAAATGACCTAACATCCTTCTTAGTAACTGGTCTCCCGAAATGACATTTTGTAGGCTTGATAGTGATGCCCCCACTTTTTAATCGATTGAAAACCTCATCGATATGTTGCATGTGTGATATCCAGTCATTGTCAAAAATTATGATATCATCTATATATGCCCTAGCGAAATCATCTAAGCCATGAAGGATCTGATCGACTAATAGTTGGAAAGTGGCCCCACTATTTCTTATTCCAAAGGGCATAACTCTATATTGGAAATGTCCAAAGGGTGTAATAAAGGCGGATTTTTCCTTCGCATCTGGGGTAAGGCCGATTTGGTAATACCCCTTTGTCAGGTCTAAGGTAGTTAAAAACTTGGCATCACCTACCTTGTCGATTATTTCGTCTATCCTGGGCATAGGATAAGGGTCGGGTATTGTAATTTGGTTTAACAAGCGGTAATCCGTACAAATACGAAGGTTACCATTTGGTTTAACAACCGTCACTATGGGAAAAGCGTAAGGCGACTGGGATACCTCTATCAAACCTAAATCTAACATAGACATTATCTCTTTCTTAACCTCTGCCTCCTTGGCATAGGGGATGCGATAGTGCTTGCGCCTTATCGGGGTATCTGTGGTAACCAATACTGTGTGTTTTGTAACGTTCGTTTGCCCTTGCAAATCGCTGAAGATGGCATCAAACTTGGTTAACAGTGAACGTAAATCGTTACGTTGTACTTTAGACAAGGCATCTGGAATATCAACATCTTTAGAGCCTAATCGCCTAAACTGGGCTGAAAATGTAGGAATTTCATCCATCGACCATCGATTGTCTAATTGATCAGTTTCCCCCCACCTTTCCTCATCACAACTCTGAACAAACAAACACGCTGTTTTCTCTACACTCTTATGATCGGGTAGAATTCTCTCATGGAATAATCTCAGCATATTTACATGGTATATCTTTTTCTTACACCTACCATCCCCCACATCGATCTCATAATTTACATCCCCCACTTTCCTTATAATAGGAAAAGGTCCCTTCCATCGGGCGGCTACCTTACTATTTTCTGTGGGGAGCAAAACAAGAACCTTGTCTCCGGGGTGCAATGCACGGACACGTGCTTTCTTGTCATACCAGACCTTTCGCTCGCTCTGAGCTTGATATAAGCGTTCATGGGCTATGAGAGTTGATGCGTTTATCCGCTCTCTCATTTCAAGAACATATCTAACCACATTCTTAACAGGTGATTTCGATCCTACCCAACATTCACGCAAAAGACTTAGAGGACCTTTGACCTGGTGAGCGAATAACAACTCAAATGGGGAAAATCCCAATGATTCATTTGGGACCTCCCGATACGCAAATGAAAATAGGGGTACAAAACGATCCTATTCTTTGAACTGCTCTGGAGTTAACGATCTTAACATGGACTTCAGAGTACCGTTAAATCTCTCAACTAAGCCTTTAGTTTGTGGATGGAAAGGTGAGGATCTAATGTGTTCTATATGGCAAAGTTCATTAACCTCTCGGAGCAATCGAGACATAAAATTAGTCCCTTGGTCAGACAGCAATTCAGAAGGGTATCCGAACATGGAAAATATCTCAAGGAGAGCCTCCGCCACTGTACTAGCCTCTATATTAGATAGTGGAATAGCAAATGGGTATCGGGTAGCATAATCTACCCCTGTAAGATATAAGCTTTTCGTCTAGTTGACCTAGTTAACGGTCCAAGTATGTCAATACCTACTCGATCAAATGGGTTATTCACCATCGGCATAGGCTTTAATGGTACCTTCATAGAAACATGAAATTTAGCCGTCTTCTGACATACTTCGCATGTCCTGCAATACCATGCAACTTCCTTGAAAATACCAGGCCAATAAAACGACTGAAGGATCCTATCCCTCGTTTTATTTATCCCGAGATGACCCGCCATTGGAATATCATGGGCTAACTTAAGTATATCCAACCGACACATCTTGGGTACAACAATTTGATCAAATACATGACTTTCGTCACCTGTTCTGCTCCATTTACGGTACAACACGTCATGTAAAGTGTAGAAGCACTCTCTCTGGTGTTTAGCCTGTTGGGCACTAAGGACTCTGTCCCGGACCCCAACTAAGGTTTGATCATTCTGTTGTAATCTAATTAATTCATCCTTGTTGATATTAAGGGTACCTCCCTTTTGGGATACTACATCCAACATTTCAAATAAAGGGGGACTATCCCTATCTGTCTTTGTAGAATTGGAAGGAGGTATATCCTCAAGTATGTTATCAGGGGCTTTATTAGTTTCATCATCAACACCTGTGAATAGAAGGTCAGATACCTCTGAATTTGGGTTATTTACATTATCAAGCAAAGTGTGATTATTTTCCCCATGATAGGTTTTACATTAGCGCATTGCATTTCGCAAGCCTTTTCCCTCCTATAATTATCGTTAGATAATCTCACACCTTGAGCTCTAGTAGTTACAAGGACTTCTTTCTTTTCTATCTCTACCTCCCTTCCCACTACTAAATCACTGTTCTCGCGTATGTATGGACAATCATTGCCTACATCGTTACCTATCAGTACATCATTTTCTACTTGATCTGTTACTGCTACAATAATATGTCCTGTGTAAAATTTACATTCTACAAATACACTAGCTAGTGGCAGTGTTACATACAGTGATCTCCTTCCCAAGCAAGTAATCTTCATTTCCTACAAATTTTGACCTCACAATACTCTGCCCACTTCCTGTGTCCCTTAATATTTGGGCTAACATCCCATTTACCCTACCCTGTGATTGGTACCATGGGATAAATTCAGGTGCATCAGTAGACAATTTGGATGAGAGTGAGATGTTATGATTATTTTCTTTACATAGAAGTACGGGTTTTGGATTTGCCCTCAACTTCGGACACTTCATCTTAAAATGACCTGGTTCATTACAATTGAAACATGTAGGCCTGTGAGTACCATTTAAAGAACTCAATTTGCCCTGACTTTGCTTATCATTACCCTTAGATATGCTGAAATTTTGTTTACTGTATTTACCCCCTTGCTGACGTTCACTTGGCTTATCATGGTTATGTTTTGTGATGTTATTTAACCACTTTCGTCCCCCTTTAAATCTACGTACTTATCAGCCAATTCCATTAACTGCGCAGTGTCAGTAGGTTCTTTTTCTTTCAGGTATTGAGTGAGAGGAACTGGCATTTTTCGATACACTTGATCCATTATGATTAGGTCAAATAAATCCTGGGCGTCAGTTTTATCCTTACCCGCTAATTCAATCCACTTACCCAGATAATAAATTAGCTTACCTCCCCACTCTTTGAACGACTGTTCTTCCGGCATACAACCGAAGAACTTTCTCCTATATGCCTCAGCGGTAAGTTCATACTTGTTTATAATGGCCTTCTTTAATTCATCATATCTAATATGACTTACATCCGGAAAATTTGTGTAGGCATCTCTTGCCTTTCCCGTGAGTTTTGGGGCTAACATAGATACCCACATACCCTCATCCCACTTATTTTCCGTCGCTAAACGCTCAAAGCATTTTAAATAGCTATCAATATTATCTTGCGGATGCAATTTAGGAATTTCTAATTTTGGGAAATTAAGGTTTGAGCTATTGCCATTGCCTGGGTTTGTGTTACGCCCTGCCTTTATTCTTTCGAGTTCTAATTCTCTATCCCTAAGGGCTAGCTCATGTTCCATACGGACTCTTTCCTGTTCCATACGAGCCATTTCTTGTTCCCGTTCCTCCTGTCTTTTCTGAGCCTCTAATTCTAAAATTTTTATTCTCGCTAATTCTGCTTCATTAGCATTTGTATCACTTCCAGGTTGTTCCCTGGACCTACCCTTCCTTCGTGGACTCATGGTTAGGCCTATGTCAGGTAAAACACGGCTTTGGAAATATTTACTTCAGTGTTAAAATATTCAATTTAAAAACAAAATTCATGAAACGGAACGTACACAATTTCAAGTAATAAACCTTGCAACACTCACCCAATGTACCTCATCCAGGACCTTTTCCGTTAGCAAAGTATTCCACGCTCCAAGACTATCCGATAGTTGGGTGCAGATTGCTTATTCATATCCCACCGCTGCCACCATCTGTGACGAAGTCCAATAGTCTGGTCCGGAAGCAAACAGAATGATATATACGTACACGGTAGCGTAATGTTCTATGCTATTTAATCTTCAAAAATGTAGTAAAATGCATATAACGTAAAGCAAAGCCCAAGTCCCACTTGGCTGTTATTTCTGTGAACACATATGATTACAACCTAAGTCCCACTTGGTTGGAGTTATTCGCACTTAGGTGTCCAAGTGATAACTGCCTTCCCTCTTCTCAAAGCATACTAATAAAGAAACTTCCCAGCATTAGATCTACATTCCTTTCCAACCACATCCTTTCGGTTCCCATACAATTTCTTCTTATTCATTAACTGGTCCTGGTGATTGAACCTTTTGGTCCCCACAATTGACATGTCAGAGCCAAATGATAAATGACCATTCCCGAAAACAAGACCACTGGCATCAAATCAATGGAATGATAATACAGTATATCAAATAGAACAATGTCATTGACCTGTATGCCTAGCCAATGATTAGAAATAGCAAATTCATAAATAACCCCTACTGAACCGTGGGATAAATCCCATGCTACGTCACATATCCCCCTTTCTTTAAAGTGAAAGATCGTATCTTTCGGCGAGGTCCGTGCTCAAGGTACCTCCAAGCTCATCCCAATGTAAAACCTCATGCAACGAGGATTGTTTTCGTGTATTAACAGCCAACCAAAGAAAAATTAAGGAGGCGTTACATATAAAATGGGACATGCCCTCTTTCAACAAGCAACTTTCACATGCTAATTTAACTTTGTCATTATGATGTTCATCACTGCGTTTCATCTTTATTCATGCCATTCTTTCTTTACAATTACAGTCCAATTGTTACCTTAAAAATGCACTGTCATGATGTCTGTTCAAATAGCTATGGTTCAATTCCCATTTATTTGAAATACAATTCTTCACAGTTGTTCACTCCATTTATATATTATATTGCATGCTAGCAATCGTTACACTGAAGATGGCGAAGGATTTCCCGAAACATGTCGGTTTTGTTTTGTACCAAGTTTTATAATAAAACTCATTCGGCCTTGCCTATATGGTGTTGCGGTTGAAAATTATTGTGGTATTCTTATAATGTATTTGCTGTCTGCTACTACACAGATATATATATATATATATATATATATATATATATATATCTATTATATATATACATATACATATATATATATATATATATATTGTCTTTGGTGTCACATTGATATTAGTGTCTACATCTTGTAGTTACAGATATGAAATGCCTGTTTGCTTTAATTGAATATATTATTATACTATATTAGTACAATAGATACAGATCTAAAAATTTGAACTATTAGTCGGAGGTGCACTTCATGTCGCTTTTGTATCATACATTCAAATAGACTTGATTTGATTTATTATATTCCTTGTAAATAAAATTGTCTACTACCAAAATTAGACGAAATCACACCTTGTGACATGGGTCAGTGAACAGTATTTGCATATTTGTTTTTTAAAATGGTCCAATCCAATAAGCAGATACACGTGTAAATGAATTATTTGAGATCACTATCAAGTCTCTACAGCTAGTATTTGTAGGGATATGCATTATAACATGTCAAAGGTCGGAGCAACATTTGTGGTCATTTTTTTAGCAAACTTTTCTATTATTCCTAATAAAAACACGAATGTTCCGAACAAATTGGTACCAAAATTAACTCTCTACCACCAGTGGTTGTAGAGATATGAGGATTCTGTGGCTATGCACTTCACACATGCCGAATGTCAAAAACGGCTATTCCGGTCGTATTGTAGTAAAATGTTCTATTTGAGCAAATAGAAATATGAGAATTTCAAACAAATTGGCACCAAAATTCACTCTCTACCACCAGTGGTTGTGAGGATATAAGGACTTAATAACTATGACATTTGAAACATGTCAAAGGTCAAAAAGCATTTCCTATTATTTTCTAGCAAACTTTTGTGTTAAACCAAATAGAAATATTAATATAACATATTGACACCACAATTAACTCTTTACCACCAGTGGTTGCTGAGATATAATGACCCTATTACTATGACCTTGAAACTGTTAGAAACAGCATTTCCTGTCATCTTTTAGCAAAATGTTGTATTAGAGCAAATAGAAATATGACTGTTCTTAACAAATCGGCACCAAAATAAACTCTCTACCACCAGTGGTTGCGGAAATATGACGACCCTATAGCTATGATCTTTCACTCTGACCCTTTGACCTTTCGCCACATTTTAAAAATGTCTTACCAAGCCAAAAATGATTCTTGGACCACCCTAAACCAATTTCTGAAGTCAAGTTATCTGGACCTCAAAGTGCATACAAAACCTGGTCTGGCTACTAGAGTAGATGTAATGATGAATTATACTACATAAAAGTGTCATTTCCGGTCATCTAGAGGTAATATTTCCTAAAATCTTCGCTCCTCAGGCCCAACCATGGTGGGCCTAAGGTGGGTATGGGCTTATGCCCCTCACCTTTCGAAACAGATCTGCGTTCTTGACAAAATCACGCCCCCCCCCCCCAACATGGTGCTTCCAAATCGAATTATCCACCCACCTCCCTTCC
>NW_022744156.1:81585-90189 GCF_011630105.1 Anneissia japonica | reverse complement strand
ACTGGATAATAATAAAAAGTAAACAAAACAAATTCCAGTGATTAAAAGTGTTTCCATCACTTTACACTGTAAAATTATTGGTACACATTTTATAATACACTAATTTACATGTGCAAGTTATCATTTTTATGTTACTTCAAAATGAAAAGTTAATTCCAAATTTGATTTTTATAATTCATTTTTTTTATATTTTATAAATCAATACATGTATGCCTAAAGAATATTCCTTTTTATTAGGTTTAATTATGAATAACAGGCATTAAAATGTCTTGGAAGCACATTCACAACCTAATACTGACCTTTCGAGGTTCCTGGGTCTACATGGGCTTATTGACTAACCAGTAAAGGCTAGAATATATTAAATTCACACTCATGAATAACAGATTTTAAACCCAAATTATTTCCTCTTAAAAAATGCTCAGTTTATTAGTGATTAGGACTATCATAATGTTATTCCTTTTAAATGATGATTGATGATTTTACAATCTTTGACAATTAGTCATTTTCTTTGCAGATATGCAAGCTACAACAGCATTCAATCAATTGAAGGAGCTTTCGAAAACCTAGAACAACTTCATAAATTGTATGTATTTTCTAAATGTATTTATAGTGAAACAAGCAGATATGAAATATCTCAATCACAGAGAGTTTTTTTTTTTTTTGTCTTTTGTGGGGTTATCCCACTTTTTTTACTTCTCACATTTCATCACTACATAATTTACAATTACAAGGTTTAATGTGGTACCGTGAAATATCCAATATGAGTATTTGCAGAGATAAAAATCATTTTTCTTTAAAACGGGTTAGTCCATCTTGATGGCTAACTATTATTTCTTTATAGTTATTTTCATAGTAACGTACGACATTTAAATATATGTTTTCAATGCGTTCCTTTTATTCTGCCTAACCACAATGCTGTCTCTTATACTATAAATAATATACTGTACATACATACATATACATTGTACTCGCATACATGCCAGGATGACAAGTAGCTTACATTAATCAAATATTGATCAGAAATCCTAGGCATATGTCGACATACCTACATACATTAATTATGTTAGATTAATAACAATAATTACAATAACAATGATATTGATGGTAATAATGATGATGATGATAATAATAATAATAATAATAATAATAATAATAATAATAATAATAATAATAATAATAATAATAATATTACAGTAATAATAATATCTTTGCATATCTCATTTTCAAGATATTTAGGTTTGGGACTTAATGGCCCTCAAAATGCACACCCGTATTTGGATCGTCACAAACACTTCGTAACTTGGTTAAGCTTTCACATTAGCTTCATTCATATCATTTGATTAGTTTTTGAAATATCTGGTCTGGGACGTTTTTCTTTGAGTGGTCCTCATATCCACAACAACCTAGACCAGATGGTCACCAAAATTTAATTACCTCATCCTTGGGTTATACATAACAATCCCTGTAACTGGCATTTAGATCGGTACAGCTGTTTTTGAGATATTTTGAACACAAGAGACACGCACAATCTTACAAATTTAAATGACCCTCAAGCTTACCCCCTAATTTCGATCGTGACCAACGCTTGATATTTTTTTCTTGTAACTTAGTTCAACTTTCACGAAAGTTTCATTCATCAGTTGATTATTTTTTTTAGATAACTTGTCTAGGACAAATTCCTATAAATGGTCCTCATATCCACACCATACTCCGGACCGTCAACAAAATTTAATCAATCCTTCATTGGGTTATACCTAACACTCCTGTTATTTTCAATTATGTCTGTTCATTCGTTTTTGAGATATTTTGAACACAATAAAAAACAGCTAAAAAAAAAGCTAAAACACGCAAAACGTTACACACACACACACTTACATGAACGAAAATATATATCTCCTGCGGAGATAATAATAAATAATAATAATAATAATAATAATAATAATATTTTTTTATACATTTATTTATAACATATTTTACCAGGAATACATTTCAGTAGCATAATCTAATATATGTTGTAAGGCAGCAAGTCATGGTATGGAATCCAATTAATACAAAGATTCCATATAAAGATACCGCCCACAATATGCCTGTTGGTCACTGTCGTCCGTGTCCCTGGGGCTATGCTGGCGGAAACGTAACTTCTGGTAGGGTCAACCATGCCAGACAGCTTCAAGACGTGGTGATCTGGACATGCCATCAGACTCTGTCAGGTATTAATACCTGCCCAGACATTGTTAAATAGCACCCACTGCCTTGTGGATTATGCTCTGTAAACTGAAGGCTAAGGGAGTTAACACTAACAGAAAACTGGAGTGATGTCCCAGTAGCCGGTTGATGCTACAATAAATGGACATCCTCCAGCAACTCCTACAGACAAACCTGCTCCTTCAAACGTAAAAGCACTGCTTTTCCTTTGGATCAAGCTAGTGAGGTCTAAATTGGGACTTATACACTGGGAAAATCTGTGTCCTCTTCAACAGCCAAGGCTATGCAGCAAATCATGGAAAGGTCAAATCTGTTATATCTACAAAGCCGTAACTGTTTGACAACACATTCTAAATGGTACATTTTGCTTGGCAGACATTGATGTTCATCAATGTACTTCACTTTTTACGATTTTACAACCATATTCTAATAGTAGACCAATTGTCGATATATGTATGTATACATAAATCAAGCTGAAGTATTTATCAATATTATACATATTTAAAAAATAATGTCTTTTTTAGGTATTTGGATAGTAATAGAATAACAGAAATTAATTACAAAGCCTTCAAAACCACAAAGAATCTATTGGTGCTGTAAGTATATAAAATATTATCTGATACACAATTTTTTTAACATTTCTATTTTTTAAAGAAAAACAGTTTTGCTTCTGTGTGTAAAAGTTTCAAAAATACAAATAATGAATAGATATTACCTCATCGTATATCCTGACTTGGGTTTTTAAATGCTTAACATGAATGCATATCACTGTTTGTGGCAAAGAGAAGCCAAGCCCGCCAGTCACTCGCCGAAAACCACGTTTTAAAGATAATAGCCAAAACATGCTGGAATGTCAAAATTTTGAAATCTATTTTATCGCACTAAACTGTACATCATGCTAGGCTGATATTTCCTCATTTTCCCTATTTTCAATGTTTTCTTTTCCTCTTTAGTGGGGTAATCCTACTTTTATTTCTTCTTCTTTTCTCTTTGATATCTATTCACATCATAAAATATATTTACAATTTGTTTCATACATTCACAATAAGCTTAAAATTTCTAAGGCCCTTATGTATACCATTAAAGAGCTTATTTAAAAGAAGCATGTTTACGTACATGTATACCTTATCTACTTATATTCGTATACATTTACTGTTACCACGGTTCATATTAAAAAGGGTGAGTCCTGATGGCAGGCTAATCATCATATTCTTAATATCTTTTATATCTCACCGGGACATATAATGTTACAAGATGTTTTTTTTTTTTTTTGTTTTTTTTTTTATCTTTCAATTTGCTCAGACAGAGACAAAACAACACAGGTATACTCAAGGGGGCACAAGCAGTGACACAAGCACTGGTCTTGAACCCCCGACCTTCCAAATGAATGCCAACGCCTTTCAGGCTGCACCACAAGCTTCCATAATGGTAGAATAATATAAACATCTATACTCAAAACAACATGAACACATTATAACACCTGTCTCTTATACACATCTAGATGTGTATAAGAGAGAGGTATGACATCTATGATTAGAAATACGGTATTAAATCTGGCACTTATGTAGTACCCTTGGCTACGTTTCCCTTGCTGTCAATGACATGTACTTCCAATGAAGCGCAGATAATGTCAACAATAAAACGGTATTTTCAAAGAGTGACTAATGGGCGACAAAATTACCAACATGCGCAATAGTAGGTTTGCATTACAATGCTTGCCGTCTATCGTAACATTAACAATATTTAATACACAATAAAAACTTTTTGCTCAGACAGAGACAAAACAACACAGGTATACTCAAGGACAGGTCTTATCACTGCCTGGTAATACCAAAGAAGCTCTGTTTCATCTAGTCCATATCGTTTGAGCTGCTTTAGAAAATGCAGCCTTGGGGCGCAGTGCTTAAAAACAGAATCAGTATGTGCTTGCCATGATAAGTTACGAAGAAGGTTGATGCCAAGTAATTTAGCATGATCAACACATGAGTTTTCTGACCCATTTACAGTGATTGGGTCAAATTCGGTTGCGGCCCTTTTACATGTGATACGCAGCTCAACCGTTTTTTTTTTTTTTTCTTAATCAGTTTCATGCCATTATCTTCACACCATTGTGATATAGAATTCATGTTGTCTTGAACTTTGCAAACTGTGTTTTTATTTAGAGACTAGTAAAAGGTGGTATCATCCATATACCTCATAATTGGTAGATCTGTTTGGAGATGATTTACAAAAGCAACAAATAGGATTGGTCCTACTCATGACCCCTTTGGTATATCCCATTTTGATGTGAGCCATGATGAGAAAGTATCTTTTATTTTCACCCTGTGTTTCCTGCCTGTAAGGTATGCATAAGTCCATGCGACAAGGGCTCGGTCAGTTTTCATGTAATTCAACTTTCTGATTAACAATCGGTGATATCATGTGCTATATTAAAATCCAATAGAAGAGCACAAACTTCTTCCACTTTATCAATTAGCCAAATGTGTAAGAATGTGATAAGATCATCAGTTGTGCAGACGCCCTTAGTACTCCCAAATTGGTTGTTCGCTAACTTTTCCTTCATTTGGTCACACAAGAAACCACCAAATAAGCTCTTAACTACCTTGGATGCCACTGAGGTTAAACAGATAGGACGTACTGTTTCGATACAGCGTGGGGGATTGAACTTCTGTATTGGCACTATATTTGCCCTCTTCCATTCATCAGGAATGTATGAATCTCTGAGGCTGGAGTTGGCAATGGCACAAAGAGGTCCGGCGAGAATATGTGCTGCATCACAAAGAATCTATGTTGGAATATTGTCAGGGCCTGCGGCTTTATTTATCTGAACGGATCCAATCTTTCTTTCCATCATTTCTACATGGATGCACATGTAGTCAGGTAGGACTTCTGTTGGATAATTATGGTAGAGAGGGATAAGAGGCTCCAAAGATGATGTAATATACTGAAACATCTCATTTATACGGTCAGCCAGTTTGTCTCTGTCGCCATTGCAAAGGTCATTTGCAAGACAAGCCATGTTGTCCTGAGTTGTTTCAAGGCCAAGAAACTGTTTTGTTTGTTGCCATCAACTTTTGGTATTAGCTGAATTTAGTGATCTAACTTTACTTTCGTAGATTTTATTTCGTAATATCTTTGAAAATCGGTTTACTTTATTCCTTAAGAAAATGAGTAGTTGCATATCGTATTCTTTTTTCAATGAATCGATAAGCTCCTAAGAAAAGGGGGATCCGGGGTCCTCCCCCGGGAAAATTTTGATTCCTAGATGGCGGAAAATAAGCTTTTCTCCGACTCCTGAGGTGTCTTAGTTACTTTTAAGTTCTTCAAAATTCAAGGCTTTCCCCTCTTGAAAACGGTCAGGTAATTTGTTCCCATTGTTATAACAGTAAAGGCCTTATGTGTGTATACACACAGAACAGTAGGTGCATACAAATTTGGGGGAGGGGGTTCGGGGGTTCTCCCCCGCGAAAATTTTGATTCCTAGGTGGCGGGAAATGAGCTTTCCCGACTTCTGAGGTGTCTTTTAATGACTTTTAATTTCTTCAAAATTCAAGGTGTGCCCCCCCTCCCCCTCTTGAAAATGATTCAATTAATCAATGAACTCCAAAGAAAAAGGTCCGTGTTCCCCGGGAAAATTTGATTTCTAGATGGCAGGAAATGAGCTTTCCTGACTTCTGAAATGTATTTTAATGTATTTTAAGTTCTTCAAAATTCAAGGTTTTCCCCTCTTGAAAACAGTCAGGTAAATTTTTCTCATTTTTTATTTTATGTGTGTATATACATACGGTATATAAACAAATGAGTAGTTGCATGCGTATTCTTTTTGCCACGAATCGATAAATCCCAAAAAGAAAGGGTGGTCCAGGGGTTCGTCCCCTTGAAAATTTTCATTCCTTGATGGCGGGAAATGAGCTTTCCCGACATTTGAAGTCTGTTTTAATGACTTTTATGTTGTTCAAAATTCTATTTTTCTTAATGTAACCAAAAAAAAAAAATCAGCTCACAGGTCCTCAAAAGGTAGGTCTAGAACTCTTTTTCTTTTCCCCTTTTTTTTGCTGCCCGTGGGAGAAGTCAGGATCCATGACCCCCTCCCACATATTCGCCAATGTGAATTGCGAGAAAATGTAACTCGGTCGGGATGTCTGCTTCTACGCGGTCTGTTGTTTCTAGGCTTAAGTCTGTGGTCAGTACAGGTGTTATCACACGCGGGTCTAACAAGAGCAGGGCAGGCGGAATTTGTCCACATGTACGGCTCAGTCAAGCAATAAACTGGCCAAAGAATATGATCGATTTTATGCTGGAAAATTATTAGTATCATGAGACGAAATCACACAAACTCAAATCAAAAATATTCAATGTAAGAAAAGACAGCAAAAACCAACAAAGAGTGAACAAATAATAACGTTGTCGTAGATATAAAGTTTTACTTGGGGTCAGACACACCCCAGCGACATGCCATTAATACATCAATCAGCGTCATTTGAAAATTCAAAGTAATATTTATTGATTCGATATCTTCAAAGTAATTTATTGGTAAATTTTTCCATTTTGCATCATCATCTTTTTTTAATCTGTTATCTGTTAATCTGTCAACTTTTCGATTTAAAACACAATTCAAAAACCAGAAATTATGCTTTAATTGTAATTTTCATTATCGATAATGTCATCAATACTTTTGTGCATCATTGTAAAGAAGTTACTTCTTTCTTTTTCATTATTAGATGAATATACATTAATGATAACAAATTGAAACGGGTCTAGGCTGGTTGCCCCGATCTACAAATTATCCCCAACGACAGAAACACGTCTGGGAAAATCATGTATTACAAACGCGTCTGGGAAAGCGATCGTCTAATTATCGTGCCTCATGAATATTAATAAGCTAGTCGGAATATGTCCCAGACGCGTCTAAACGGGTTTGTGCTGTTGAACGCGTTTGCCATTGTTTCTATTGTTTTGGGCGACGTCTGTGTTTGGGCGACGTCTGTGTCGTTAGAGCAGGCCCCGGTTGAACTACCGTTTTTGTACAATTTAAAATACGAACAAGTTTTACTTTGAAATGAACCAAGTTCAAAGTTTAAAGGCTGCATAGTCCTAATAGTTAAATTAAGTGGTAATGACGATAATGGCAGCACATGCATGTAGGCCTAATTGCCGTTTGCTCTGTCGGAAAGACCTATCTTCGTTAATAGCAGCCTACCAGCTAAGAAGCTGACGACGAACGAAAAAACATTTATCAACTCCCTGCACACATATCACATGGGAACACAAATGGACGCCAGTATTTGCCAAACATCATTCAATAAACTATGGAGAAAATAGAACATCTATTTTCTTTATTATTAAACGTAGGCATCAATATATATTATATACAGCAACTACTGTACAATTAATATTGGGTACCTCGTCTGGTGGATGTGATCAGTCCAACAGAGTACGCAACATCACGTGACAAATGTCACTGACTGTGTGGCCGGTGTTGATCTATACATGGAGGAAAGAACTTTCCTCCTTGGTCTATAGAAATTCGCTTTGAGCGCCGCTCTGACAGAAGTGGGTCAGTTGAGATGCTAACAATAGGACGTTCGATGGAGTGCCTGGATGCCCGTTTAAAGTATGGCCATGTCTGCTTGCCGGGCGGAGACTTCTGTATAGTTTTTTTAATCTTGCATAAATCTTGTTTTGTATTTTATAATTTTTTTTTTGGTTAGGCCTACTGTTATTTTATGTGTGGAAGCTGTTTATTGGCTTATGTTAATTAAAAATAATATTGAGTGTTAAAGGCCTATGTTAATGTCAAAATATAAATAAAACATACAAGTGAATGTTCGTGTACCTTTGTATTTCATTAATATAGGTGCTAATTCTTAACTGACCCAAACAAACATGTAGTGTACAGAAAACAGTATTCAATTCTTATATTCGGACATTTATTTATTCATCGACAAAAAATACAAATATATGCTGGCCGCTTTAAATACATGAGTCATGAGTCTAGGATTCGGGGCTAGATTCTGATAGATAAAAGTTAAACTATGATAGTAAAAACTATCCCCCGCCAGACACCATCCCAGTATATAAGTTAAGTTGAAGGAAATGAAATAAATATTTACACTGTTTTAATATTTGCATCGTGATTTTTTGTCGGAGACATTGTGTCCCCGTCTGCCAAATCCTGCCGCTACCGGTCCCGTTCAGAAATAAAATCAATTCACTTTGTTTCGTATCGATATTCTTACTTTGTCATGGACGGAAATAAACTGTTTGAAATAGGCATATATCACCAGTTTGCATTACTGCTAATTGCCTAGTAACAGTGAATTCAGTGAGAAACGTTCCCACACAAGTAGGTTCCCACGATAAGGAGAAGCATGAGAGAAGCAGACACAAGGTCAATCA
>NW_022744156.1:69628-80670 GCF_011630105.1 Anneissia japonica | reverse complement strand
TGATTCAATTAATCAATGAACTCCAACGAAAAAGGTCCATGTTCCCCGGGAAAATTTCGATTTCTAGATGGCGGGAAATGAGCTTTCCTGACTTCTGAAATGTATTTTAAGTTCTTCAAAATTCAAGGTTTTCCCCTCTTGAAAACAGTCAGGTAAATTTTTCTCAAATTTTATTGTATGTGTGTATACATACGGTATATAAACAAATGAGTAGTTGCATGCGTATTCTTTTTGCCACGAATCGATAAATCCCAAAAAGAAAGGGTGGTCCAGGGGTTCTTCCCCTTGAAAATTTTGATTCCTTGATGGCGGGAAATGAGCTTTCCCGACATTTGAAGTGTGTTTTAATGACTTTTATGTTGTTCTTTTCCCCCCTAGGACAATTTCCCCCTAGGACAATTGCCCCCCATGCATTATATTTTATCTCAGTTATACTGTACATATTCCCAATACATTTTATTTCGTTCTCCTCCTTCTTCCCTCCTTTTTTTCTTGCATTTCCGATCATACAAAAATCTCCAGACATTATATATTTTTTGCCAAAAAGTGGGGGGTAATGTCTCAGCTGATGAAAATCTCCAGTGATGACAAAACCCGTATCAGGGTGCCTAAATCTTATAGTATCCATACAATATATGATGTGATTTGATAATGCTCTATCGTTGGATCAAGGTGGGTGATAAACAACCCCAACAGTAATATTTGCATCTTTCTGGGTAGTCTTTTCGGGAATAATGTACCCAATAGTGTCTATAATTCCACCTCCTGCACTATCCTGTCTATATCTTCTGGCAATGTAAAATTGTTTATTGACACGATATTATCAGGTACAATACCTTGACGAAGGTGAGTCTCAGTATAGCAATAAGATCCGGGAAGCAATTTTTAATTCGGAATCTCAATTTGTCGATTTTGTTACAAATGGATAAAGCATTCGTCATAAACAATGACGGGATATTCCACCTTCCCGAGTTCAAAATCACCAAATTGTCCAAACCAACTAATCTAGGGGGCTTTGGTCTACCTGTTGGGCGGCGACTGTTTGTAATAGAAGGAATACTGTTTGTATTACCGTGATAGATAAGTGTAGGTCTAGCCTTCTTCCTTGCCACTCTATGTCCGCTTCTACACGGTCTGTTGTTTGTAGGCTTAAGTCTGTGGTCAGCACAGGTGTTATCATACGCGGGTCTAACAAGAGCAGGGCAGGCGAAATTTGTCCACATGTACGGCTCAGTCAAGCAATAAACTGGCCCAAGAATATGATCGATTTTATGCTGGAAAATTATTAGTATCATGAGAGAAAATCACACAAACGCAAATCAAAAATCTTCAATTTAAGAGAAGACAGGACAATTGCCCCCCATGCATTATATGTTATCTCAGTTATACTGTACATATTCCCAATACATTTTATTTTTTTAATTTTTCATAATTTTAAGTAGGTAGATAGTTATTCATATGATATTTAGTTCACTCAATAAGACTGAAGGCCAATTTGTAATATTATTTAAACTATGCACTAACAAATTAAATAACTTCAATACAAGAAATATGTGAAGGTTTACATCATCTCTTTTATTATCCTTTATTTATTCAGTTTGACAAAGTATCAAGATTTATAAAATGTGAAATTATAATTAATAAAATGATCCAACTTTTAAATTGAAGTACTTTTATTTTGTAGTTATGCTTATTTAATAATGTAACAATATAGATTAAACAAGGTTATTACCTTTGTCTACATTACATAATCTAAATCATCTAGCCTTTTTTCAGTTCCACAAGTAACAAGATCTACATAATACAGGTAGTATGAAATGAAAAAATATATATATATAAATATATTAATACTGTAATACTGAAGTACTTTTCCTTAATTACCGATTTAAAATGCAACAATTTTTACATAATTATATTTTCTAATACTGAAGTACTGTACTATGGCCTATCTATTGTAACTTATTTAATAACTATACCTCTACTTAAAATTATGAAAAATAAAACATTAAAATGTATTGGGAACATGTACAGTATAATTGAATTGAGAAAATATAATGCGTGGGGGGAATTTTCCTATGGGGAAACTGCCCTAGGGGGGGCAAAAGTCCGGGGGCCTAATGTCACGGGGGAAAATTCCGGGGGAAACTGTCCGTAGGGCAAATGTCCAGGGGGCTACCAGCCTGCTCCCAATTGAAACTTCTCAATTGAGAACATATATGTCTCCCATTATCGTCAATAATTTTTTTATTAACTTTTTTTGTAATCGCAGTTATTTTTAATTAGAGTTATACTCCACGGGAGAGAGAAGAACCATAACTACAATATGCTTCCCCCAGCCAAGTAAATCCATTTGAGTTGTCTTTGGTCATGTGTGTTTCTTGTACACATAAAATATCAACACTATTATCATTTGCTCATTTAAACACCCTTAATTGTTTACATTTTTCTCTTAAGCCCCTTACATTAGAAGTAAATATGTGTTTTATTACATAAATCTAATTGTTGCAGTATTTTGCTTTCCTGATGATAATAATACTTTGTCATTAATGCAAAGTCATACAAGTACATGTATATTTTAATAAAAATTTTGTATAACTAATGAATGTTTTTTTAAGTACGGCTGTAGCAATTGATAATACAAGAAAAGAACCATAATAGTCAGGGGCGGATTTAGGGGGTTGGCGGCCCGGCCCCCCCCCCCTCCTTTTGGGAGCTAAAAAAAAAAGAAAAAAAGAAAGAAAAAGAAAAAAAAATGATAGCCCACAACGCCTCAAATGTTATTTTCGGGCGTCTAGAACACAAAAATTTCGCGGGAGCATGCCACCGACCCCCCGAACATTGTTGTCTCGATCGGCCCGAATTTCAGCCCCCCCGCCCCCCCCCCCTTTTGGACATCTCTGGATCCGCCCCTGATAGTAATCACATTGTTATCTCATAAATATTATGGCTTTCAAGGCCTTGCTAGAAGGGACTCATTCGTTTTAACCAGTGCTGTAGTGCGAGATTTGTGTGAGTTAATAGCTTTGACCTAGCAAAAAAATATTTAATCGCAATGTACTGTAGTAAAATCACACTAGATTTGAGAACACGAAAGGCAAAAATATGAGGCATTATTATTTTCTATGTGATTAGTTGGGACAGGAAAATTCAGTAAAAATTAATGTGATGACGTCACTATTGAATTATAATAGATAATAAAATGTAATATATCTTAGAAGCACTCTCAGTATACCTATTACTGAATATTGACGTCAGATTTGAAAATGCCTTAATGCATTTAATTACTAATCAATAGAGGTTACATTATTTAATTTATATTCATAAGCATAACAGATCTTCGAACCTTCATTTTTCCTTAAAATTCAGTTTATTAGTTATTTTCATACTTACATTTCTTTTAAATGATGATTAACGATTTTTACAATCTTTGACATTTTTCTTTGCAGATCTGCTACCAACAACAGCATTCGATCCATTGATGGAGCTTTCGAAGACACGAGTGAGCTTTATCAACTGTATGTTTTCTAAAATAATGTACAAGCTTTTAAAATTAATATGTAAAATATTATTAGCATACAACACAAATAATTGCTAACCATTTCGCTCAATCTTTCTCGAAAAAAAAGAATGTTTCCAAAGGCGGCTGGATTTATTTGCATCATGCATCCATTTGGTGCTCCAGGAAGTAACCAATATGCCACTGACTCCCACCACCCCCCCCACCCCCCCCCCCCCCCCATTTTGACCGTAACCATTTCTAATAATGTATTAATCTGTGATAGTGACCTCATTTCCGATCCCGAATGTCATTTCAATAACGACGAAAAATATAAGCTATGTAGTCGGTACATTAACAGGGGTGTGATAGTGACCTCATATTCAACCTGAATGTCATTTTAATAATGACGAAAAATATAAGCGATGTAGTTGGTACATTAACAGGGGGAGCTGAAACATTCAGTTGTAGACCAGCCTGACCTCTGAAAGCTAAATTATTAAAATTACTAATTAATAGCAAACGTGTTTAAATTAATTAGCTCCAAGTAATGAATCTGTCCATGTATTGCATAAAAGTGCAAAAGAACCTACATTAACTTAACTTATCATACGTTGTACTCTGAAATAATACATAACACAGATATATTTTAACGGGGTTGGAAGCGGGAAATTGTTAAAAATAAATATATTTTATCAGGAGATTAAGCATGGAGGGAAAAAACAATGGTACCTGCAAACAATGGGCTCATTAGTGCTCATTAATTTTCATAACGTTTCTGAAATATTGGAGTCATGACTTCGGTGTAATACAATGTCATTTGGGAAAGTTAAAGGTGATGAACAATTAAACTATAACATTATAAAATATTATTTGCTATTATTTTGATTTTTATTTCCAGAAGCTTAGATGTTAACTTAATTGATCACCTGCAAGCGAGGTTCGTTAGTTCATGGAAAAGCCTCTCCTTGTAAGTATTGATATTGACATTTAAATTCATTTGTACATGGCAAAATCACAGTTAATAATTATTTATGGAACATCATGTGGTTTTCAACGCTAATACTCGTGTAACAGTGAGTTTTCCACTTAAACAGATACATGACCATGGAGTCTGAGCTGTATGCAAATTATATAAATCGTAGAAGTTTCTACTTCTGACCTTGAATTGTGCTTCGCACAATGAGGGCGCGGTTATAGGTGCTTTGCCTTGAGACCTCTGATAATTACTGCCTACAACATTTTACAAAAACCTAATGCAATAATAACCAATTGATTATTAATGTAGATTTTCGCTATATATTTCAGCCGCTCCAATTTTTTTTTTCATATTCTTCCTTCTTCCTGTTCTTATTATTTTATATTGCATTTACTATTGATAGTAACTAAAAATAACAAAATCTAGGCTAGACTAGGGCCTAGAACCTAACATGGAATTTTCGTAAACATTGTGTACATTGTATACTATTGATTATTAATTTAGATTTTCGCTGTATATATTTCAGCCGCTCCAAGTTTCTTTCCTATTCTTCCTTCTTACTGTTCTTATTATTTTATATTGCATTTATTATTGATAATAACTAAAATTAACAAAATCTAGGCTAGACGAGGACCTAGAACCTAACTTGAAATTTTCATAATTCCATCTTCCTATTAAACGCCGGAGTAAGGTTTTTTTCATAATTGGTTATTATTTCATAAAGGCTTCTACGAATGGATGTCTTGTTGTGGAGCAGGACATTAAATTGTCCCTCTCTATGAGTACCGCCTAATTATAAATCGAAGGGAACTCAACCAATAGTTACGACTTCTATCAAATCAAATTGTATGTCCATTTTTGTCTCTCTATGTTTCTTTAAACAAACAATTAATTAAAACCAAAATATTATGAATGATACACCTGATCAAAACATTATGAAGTCACCTAGTAGGTTCATATAAAACATCATTTGATAAAGAAACTCGCGATAAATTCGGAATGCAAACCTAACTATGAAACGTTGAAATAGATTCAAATAGATCTCATCGTGCGCCACAGGCTGTTGCACATGATGTAAAGTGATACAAACGACTATTCAAACGAATTTGGTTTACTACAAATCATTATCTTTAGTAGGCCTATTTTGAAAAAAAAAATAAAGATAGGTAGGTATTTTCACATGATCACTCATGTTGTTTTTATGCTTAATGATCTTTTGTCATTATTTTTATATATTTGTCACTTAGTATTCCCTTTCTTCTTATCTTTTTTGTAGATCATTGTCGTCCAATAAATTGCGGCATACTAACATTGACACAGATGCATTTGCTGGGTTGCAGAGCTCATTTTCTTATTTGTAAGTAGTCAACCTCAGTTCACTTTCACCATTTTAATTATTATGTGTCTAAATCACTAAACTGACATACAGATACAACAACTAATAAACTGGAGAAACAAGTGGCGAGTTTAGATAATTGCATAATCGTGTAATGTTTATACATGAAATTCCAGTATTCAAACCTCAGAATATCACTTACACTCTGACACGGCCTTAGGTACCATTACAATTCTGGTAACTCTTCCTGTAAGTTTCACACAGATCGGATAGGATTGTCACCAAAATACTATGGAATCTTCCATTCAATGTCAAGGGGTCCCAAATTGGAAGATGTCACGTCCAAAGAATGAGGATTTTTAACACATCTAATTCTATTTTGCAGTGTGCGCATGTTGATACCCATCGGAACCGATTCGCCATGCCGTCGGTTTTAAACTGAACAAAAACAACTTTCACGGTACTACCAACACTCTAAATTAATTATACCCATGATAAGCTGAAAATAATATTTATCGTTTCATTAGAACCTCACATAATTGGCAGTAGGTTGACTCTATCGTACGGTGGTAAATTTGAGAGTGGTTCGAATCGAAATCTCGCTCTATTTCATTTCATTTCTTTTATTTCAGACAAGTCCATAGTGGTTACAGGTATAATATATTAAATAAAAAGGAAAAGGGTCTAAAAACAGACCTAAATTAGCTACAATAATAGCTCACTCCATTTTCAATATAAAAAAGAGCACTTAAATATATCAAACATAATGAGTCGAACAAGGCTATTACCCGAGTTGATTAACCGACTCCAAAAACTATATGCACATTTCCTCATTAATTCATAAAATGAAGGAATACCAACAGAGACAAACATACCACTAGCACTGCAGTGCTTGGGTTTATGTAACAACATCCTAAGTGAATTGTTATAACACACTTGTAAGTCCTGAATGGTTTTAACTCTGAAGTTACACCATAAATTAATGCCATACAAATTAGTACAATAAGAACGAAAAATATAACATTTGGTATCAAGAGAACAATTACTAAATCGTCGACAAGTAATATTGGACCTAACACATAAGGACCTGTATTGCCTCTTGATGTCATAATCATCATGCATATCACTAGAAAGTATGTGACCAAGATAAGATACTGATGGTAAAAAGCTTAACTTCTTATTAAGTAAAGTAATAATAAATTCATCTTTGATTTTTCTATTATTTGAAGAAAATTTCATACACACTTTGTATTGTAAATTACATCATGAGTCTGGGCGTAATCTTCACAGATATTGACCAATGACTGCAGCCCTGAAATAGAGGGAGCCAATATACAAAGATCATCTGCATAACTACAGTTATTCAATTTTATACCACCAAATTTACATCCATGTCTGGATGCACTTAACGTATCATTTAAATCATTGTTGTATATGTTGTACAAAAGTGGAGACATTATGCCCCCTTGGCGTACACCATTCATTTTATATGTCCAGTTGACGACATATTTACGCAAATGCAAATTTAGCAACAACGCAACAACCTTTTATCGTTGACTAAGTCAAGTAATATTCATTTCATTCTATACAATAATACCAACTTGTTCAGTATGTGTGGTGATAATTCATAATAATAATAAGGAGAATGTAAGTACATATAATTTATCATTTCGTAAAAAAAGGATTCTGCGAATAAGCATGTTTATAGTTGCAAAGCCCTAATATAAATTAACAAAAACTTTAAAAAATGGCATAAAGGAGCTACGTTTTTCATCAATGTAATTAGGCATCAATTATGATTAATGTTAATGTATTATTTATTTAATTGGTTCATGAAAGTTAATTCCAAAATATACAGTTGTTTACTGTATACATCAAACTATCTCATTTTCGTAAACCCACATACCTCTTATTTAGTTTATATTTAAAGGAACAAATGCTTTTACAAACTTTCAACCCCGTTCAACCATCACGTTCCGATAAAATCCAAACGCGTTCGAAGTACCTCTTTACCTTGGCTTGATGTTGAAATTACCCGACTTACGTGTCAACGAGATCGCGCTCATAAAATTGCGAAACAATCTAATTCAGAAAATGATTAGGACGCATACAAAAAAAAAACTACGGAATACCGTAACCAATAGCATCCGTAATAAGAAAAAAGAATATTTCACATCAGCCATTGAAGCAAACAAAGGTGACTCTTCCATGCTGTGAAAGAAGATAAAAGAGACTCTTCAGAATAAACCGAAGTCAGTTCCAAATTCAATCAATTCCATAAATGGAAAAAATATTAAAAATCAAGCCGAAATTGCTGATATATTTATGAACATTTCTCCACAATTGGAGAACGTATGGCAAGCAGTGACGACGTCACGCGCGAATTTGAAATGGACAATGTCAATTTGTCTCATTCTGAAACCAATTTAGCAATGTACTCTGCCTAATATCACGGAAGATTTTGTTCGAAAAAAAATCAAATCAATGTCGGCTAGCAAAGCAACTGGTCCGGATGGCGTTAGTGTAAAAATGCTAAAGCTAGCGTTTCCGTACATTATTAAATCATTAACGCACGTATTGAACCTCTCGATAAAAAGTGAACAGTATCCCTCAGATTGGAAACATGCATTGATCACACCGATTCACAAAGGAGACAAATGCAATATAATCAATTATAGGCCCATTCCAATACTTCCGATTATTTCAAAGATTTTGGAAAGATTGGTGCACTCAGCTGTTTATTCAAAAATAATCGTATTCATCGCTGCTAATCGTGGTTTAGATCGTTGCATTTAACTGAAGCAACATTACATGACTTAACAAAAGAATGCCTTCATGCTATGGAGCGTGGTGAAAAGACTGGTACTGTTTTTATAGATCTCAGTAAAGCATTTGACTCTGTAAACCATACAATTCTCCTAGATAAACTTGGGCATATGCATATGTCAGCTTCTGTTATTATGTGGTTTACATCTTACCTAAGCGATCAAATTCCATCTCTTAATATTGGTGGGAAATTATCAAAACCTTTGTCATTAAATATTGGCGTACCACAAGGATCGATTTTGGGACCACTGCTATTTATTATTTATACCAGTGATCTGCTACCTTGTATCCCTCTAAACTGTAAACTATTTATGTATGCTGATGACTCAACGTTAACCTGTTGTTCCTCAAGTGTTAAGGATATTGAAAATAAATTTAATGTAGCACTTGACATAGTTAACAATTGGGCCATTAGAAACAAACTTACAATTACAGTAATAAAAACAAGACTAAATCCATGCTCTTTGGATTCAAAAATAAAATTTCCAATGTAGACTTTAATGTCACTCTTGGCTATACTGTAATTTGTTAGAACGAAATCATGTAAGTGTCTTGGTGTCATCATTGACAAAACTTTGAGTTGGACACCACATGTTGAATTTGTCAAGAAAACAGTTTCATCCAAATTGGGTATGTTAAGTAGAATAGGAAATTGTGTCCGCCAAAGAAGCCTTAACACTCTGTTCGTAAGTTTAGTTAGGCCATCTTTGGACTAATTCTGCACAGTATGGGGAGGTCGTTACATATCCCACAATAACTTACCTAACAAGTGTATAAAAAGAGCAGCAAGGATAGTTTTAAAATGTGATTTTCTTACCCCATCTGCAGATATTTTTGCACAACTCAGTTGGCTTTCGTTTTCTGAAAGGATTACATATAAAAAAGCTATACTTGTTTATAAATGTATTAACCGATTGACACCTTTATACATGACAAACCTTTTCACACCGTTATTGCAAACTCGTGAAACGAAACAGTCAACTCTTATGAAGTTGAAGGTTCCTTTTTCGAAAAGCGAAAGTTATTCCACTAGTTTTAAGGTGACAGGGGCGAATATATGGAACGACTTAGATATTGATTTGAGAACTGCAACTTCCCTAAACATATTTAAATACAAATTGTACAAGGTACTAATTAAGAAAATATAACCGGTTACGACCACGAGCTTTAAATGCAGGGGCCAATGGAAATCAGTGTTTTAACCGTTTGGGCTACCCATGGTAAATAAATGTAAATAATAATAATAATAACAAGAGCACTCAGTAGAGAGCATACCTCCGCCCACCGCAAAACCCTTTCTATAAAAATAAACCTCCCAAAAAATGTTCCTAATTTACTTCAACCACTACCACTACCACAAGAACTCACTTCGTTCCACTCCTCTTAAAAAACGCACAATAACTCGCCATTCTCTTTCTATAAAATAATTCTTCAAATATATTCCTACTTTCCAACCACCAACCACTATCTACTTTAAAAAAAAATGTTACACTAACACGAAAGTTCCATTTATATGAGTATAACTCGCCAAGCTGTTTTTGAGATATTTTGTACCGTAGAAAACACACAGGACCTTCAAAAATTTGAATGACCCTCAAGTTTACCCGCTAATTTGGATCTTGACCAGTGCTTGGTAATTTATTCCTTGTAACTTTTAGGAAATTTAATTCATATCAGTTGATTAGTTTTTGAGATATCTTGTCCAGGACGTTTACCTTTTAAATGGTCCTCACATCCACACCCTACTCCGGACCGTCACCTAAAACTAATCATTTCTTCATTGGGTTATACCAAACACTCCCTGTCATTTTCAATTTTGACTTTGCAGCCGTTTTTGAGATATTTTGTACACAAGAAATAACTGAAACAGCAAAGTGTTACACACACAAACATTACAAAACGAAAACATATATATACTGTATATATATTTGTTCAACGTTTGATCTTTTGAAGTCAATGACAAATTTATGTTTATTATACAAAACGAAAACTTAGATCTCCTGGCGGAGATAATAATAATAATAACTTATCCGATAAATTGTTCCACATCTTTGACTCCTTGTTAATATATATATAACAATGGCTGGATCTCGGTAGAGATACAAAAATGATAAGCAACAGCTAAAAAGTAAACGTAAGTAAACAGCCAGAAATAGAACCAGAGCTTTCGGACAACATTAGTTCTTCCTCAGTGGCGAGTGAGTGAATGTAGAAAAAGCTAGAATTAATTGGCTAGGTGAGATGAAAATATACATCGTGAACAAAGAGTGAACAAGAAGGCCAAAACACACACACACACCCCACCCCCCCCCCCCCACCCCCCCCCCCCACCCCCACCCAACACACAAAAACAAAAAAAACAAAAAAAACAACAAAAAAAACAACAAAAACAAACAACAAAACAC
>NW_022744156.1:60000-68870 GCF_011630105.1 Anneissia japonica | reverse complement strand
AATTTATTTTTATTCTTGTATTGTGGCTATGATGTGATTCAAAGAATTTGTTATCCAATAAGTGGAGAATATTCTAATAAATATTAATGCAATACGCATCTGGTAGCATAAAATATATGTTCTAACACGACAGGGAGGCCTTTCCAATTTCAGGGAGACTCCCGCGACTTGCAGGTTAGGACCCTTGAATGTCAGAAGTCATCTGTGAAAAGTTCACGCATGTAAACCTAAATATGTAGGCAAGAGGCCGCTGGCAAACAACAAATAAACAAACACACAACAACAACAACAACAACAACAACAATTCCGGTGAAGATATAACCTCCCTGAAGAAGTAATAACTTTATTATTGTACTTATTACTGTGCTTATTATCATTAGTTTTATGATTATCAGTAATTGATAATAAGTAAAATAATCTGCAAAGGTTTTTTTTTAATATAACTTGCAATGCTATAATCTAGTGTTGCTATTATTGTTAATTGACGCTTTTATTTTGATTTACAGGAATTTGGATAATAATTTATTTACTGAGGTTCCGCTCGTTGTTTCTAATTTGCAGATTTCAAATTTGTAAGTATCCTTACCATACGTATTCATTTCATTTCATTTATTTATTCAGACAAATGCATTGTGGACCCAAAGGCAACGAAGTTACCATGCAAAGTCTGGAGCCCCAGAAAACTAAACTTAACTACAAGATTAGCTATTATATAAAAGCATAAGTTTAAAAATGTAAAAAGAGAAGGGTCAAGATAATTAAAATTATAAAATGTACACCAATTTTGCACACAATTGAATAATTGATAAAATTTCATAAAAGAACGATAAAACATTTAGGAGTCGAATAAAAATTGTTTAACTTGCCTTAAGAAAACCATGAGAGAACAAAGAACAGCAAAATATTTGAGTTCAGAAAGAAACGAGGACCAGAGAACAGGGAAACGATGGATAGGTCAGAATTTGAGACAATTATTGCGAGCATAGAGATATTTGAAAGAGAGGAAATCAGTGTAACGAGAATAAATGACCACAGTAATTAAAATTATACAACAAGCGAAAAATAAGAGATTAAAATTTGATCACAGTTTAATTTCCTGTGCCTCTCCTCATATGGTAATACCCCCCTCCCCTCCCATCGACTTTAAGAATACGCCTAAAAGCACGTCGTGGAATTTGTTCAATACGTTCTGGAATGTTTGGCGTAAACAGAGAGACCATACTCAATGATAGGCAAGAAAAATCATAGCTTTTTACAAACAAGAGATGGCTTCAGGTGAACTATTTCCAGCATGGGAGAAGAAAATGCCAAGGATTCTGTTCGACTTGGACACAACATGCGAGATGTGAACATCCCAAGAGAGCTTTTGATCAAGGTGCACACCTAGGTACTTATGACTTTTAACCGAACAATTTCGTTTCCATTGAGGAAGTAGGTGGGCTTTTCAAATTCACGCTTCCTGGTGGTATGCATAACTTTAGTTTATTTACATTAAAAGTCACTGAGTTGACAGAAGCCCAGTTGCACAGTTGATCAGTATCTCTCTATAAGATGGTAGCGTCATTATTGCACAACATGTCTAAAAATAAGTAGGCCTACACAGTCAGCGAATAAAACACAATGATACAAAACGTTAAAACTACAAAATGGTTAAAAAGAAGCGGCCCAATGCAACTACCCTGGGGTACACCGGAGGTGACAGGCAAGGAGGATGATATTGTAGCATTAAAGCAGACATGTTGGTATCTATTAGTTAAAAAGGATGATATCCATTTCCAGACATTGCCCTGAATATTAGAATGAACGGCAAGCTTGTGTTACAATTATTATCATGGGGCTTTACTCATATCAAGAAATACAGCATCAATAACACGAGGATTCTGTTCATCGAGGAGACGGGACCATTCATAAACAACATTAGTTAATTGACTAAAGCCCCCCTCCCACCTAGGTTTATTTCACCTAAGAATCGTACGATTTCTACGAGTTAAAACTCGTGATCTTTGGAAAGGACCTATACGAGCTTATTACGTGTTAGCTACGAGTGAGGTACGACTTTATGGAGTTGGTTACGAGTTATGTACGAATTATACCGAGCAGAGCACCGAGTTAACTACGAGATTATTACGAGCGTAACAAGTTTGTACCGAATTAGATACGAGTTAGGTACGAGCCAACTCGGTGCGCTCGTACTTACTCATACTCGTTTTTGGGTGCTCGCATCAAACTCGTGGATGACAAAACCGCTGACGAGTATCCAGGGTAGTGTACGAGCTAGGTAGGAGTACCCCGAGTACTCTACGAGCTACCTACGAGTTCTTCGAGTTTACTACGAGTTATCTACTTGTGGCGATAATTTTGAACATGTTCAAAATTAGCGCCACGAGTTCAGAGCTGCTACGAGTAGGTAAGAGTCCTCTCCGAGCTTTCCGAATTGTCCTACGAGTTTTTGCCGAGTTTTTGCCGAGTTAGCAACTCGGCATTCTCTTGTAACTCGTATGCTGAAAAAACCCCTAGTGGGAGAGGGGCTTAACACAAGATTTGTGCTTTGTAAAGCCGTGCTGGTGTGAATTTAAAAGCCCATTATCAAAGAGAGATGTATTTAAATTGGACACCATTATTTTCTCTATTAACTTACAAACTACAGATGTGAGAGCAACTGGTCGATAATGTTTGATATTAGTTTTATGACCAGATTTGTGCAGCGGGGAGACGTTCGCTATTTTCTATTCAGTGCAGCTCTTCTGAAGTGAGTGACCTCCGGGAAAGAAGCCACAGTGGAAGGCATACGGTGCATGGAATGAATTTTAAGAGCTTAGGAGTAATTTGATTCGGTTTCAGATTAGAGATAGCTAGCCCGGGTCGGGCTAGCTGCGTCGGCCGACGCTGTCTGAGTTGGCCTTTACAGTTGGAATTTTAAACTCAAACTTCAGGAATAGTAAGATTAATAGATATACTTTTTTTATTGCACAGAAACCCAATTCACACAGAATTCACATTCTATTCTGGGTATTGAGGCTTGTTTCTCAATACAGTGCAGTAAGAGCTTACAGCCCGTTTGTGAGCTTGGGTCACCTATTTTAAAGACTCAAGGGAACAAATTAAGATGTAGGCCTACGGCCAGGCAGGAGGCCGCCCGGCCCTGCTCCTACTTCTACTAGGCCGTAGCCTAGCCTAGTTATGAAATCATCGCACGATTTTACCTGTCTGCATGCACCGACCAAAAAGGACGTCAGTGACTATATTCTCTCTCAATGCTGAAATGTTTATTTCTTTGACGAAAGTCTATCAAAATAGCATTACAGACAAGTTCTTTCTAACACAATACAAATTACAAAAGTTATTCATTGTATCCGTACTCGTATTGCTGATGTGTACTTAAACGCGTACTGCATGAGCAAAAATCAGCATAATATACGCACAGCTAAATGTAAATACGCACACGTATACTGATCATATCACTATAGCAACCGATGACTGCTACAACAGTTGGTTATAAAAAAAAATAAATTAAAAGACGGTGATTGACTTATAAAGCGATAGACCAAATTAGCGACGAAAGATTTACGTCATCACAATTTGGCTGAATGGGTATCATATTGTAAACAGAGCCTAAAGTCCTATTATATAACGTTGCGAGATTTTTGTATGGTCCAGGAAAACAAGCAAAAAACCAAAGTACGCGGTTGACAATGATAGGTTAAGGAAGGTTCATAGAACTATCAGAAGACGTTTGATTTGATTTTTATGTAAAATTAAGTTAAATATACATAGAGTTTTTCAGGCTAGGCCTCGGCCCATGACACTTGTTGCACGACAACGCGACATGGCTGGATGTGATGATTGAGTGAGGCGCCTGACTGTAAACGTTCAGCTCCGTGCTGTCGTCAAGTCTTTTACTTGTTTAGACATCCAGTCTGCAAAAGTTATTGGTGTGAATTTAGGAACATTATTCAATAATTTTGAATAACTTAGCTCTCCTTGAAATCTGCAAGTACAACACATTTCATGAGTTTTGCAACAAGCACATTCATCGACCGACGCCATGATTCACTTTGAGTGAATATACACGCCTGCCGTCGTCGTGCTGTAACACATTCAGACGCGACCAATGTACGTTTTATTTCCATAATAGTACGATTTATTCTTGTTATATTTCACATTTGGCATACACAATCGTAGAGAAAAGATGACGTTGCATTCATAAACATGTAACAATGGTTTCTGTTAGTTTAAATCACACTCAACTTTACACACAAAGCGTGTATGAGACGTTTTAGTAAAAGCTATTTTCTAAAATTACTGTGTAAATCGCCAATATTCGTGCGTTTGTTTTGGTTCGAATACCCGTACTAGCTCAACAGCGTTGATCGCTAATTCGGTCTATTAGTAGAGCATGCATCGTACACTAAATGGAAAATTATTATACTTAGGTTAGATTTAATGCAATTTCCTTGCAGGATCTCAGGAAATTTTTTCAACCATTAAATCTAACCTTCGTATAATAATTTTCCTATAGTGTACTATGCGGAGCTCTACTAATTGCTTATTATGTTAATTTTCATCTTTGTAAGCGCATAAGACATTGCAAATTATTTCTGTGACAGTCTTTTGAAGTGTGTACAGCTCCATATCTCATACATAGTCAAAATATTGGTGGGGGGGGGATGATACAATGGACTATCCCCTTGTCAAATATTGGGGGATATATCCCCCCCCCCCTCGGGATCTACGCCTATGTTTAACATTATTGCACGGGCTATTAAATGTGTTGGGCAAAATAGATGCCCGTTTATCTTTAATAAAAGCCCAGAAACGTTTCTTATTATCATTTGATTTAAATAAATTATTCACATAGTTTTTAGACTTTATAGTGTGTCCAGTGATCCGGCGAACCAGATCACCTTGCTTTCCGAAAAAGACTGGTCTTTTATTTCCAGGATCAAGTGTTTTAATCCTTTGTTATCCATGGGCTGCTTGGCTTCCTAGCTTTTAGCTAGAGGCGAGATGCTATCTATAACTGCAGTTTCCAAGATGTCACAGAAGCAATCCCAGCTACTGTCAATATCGCTGCTATATTGAGAAACATGTTCCAAGGAACAAGATGTAATTTTAAGTTGATTCATAATTATCAAAGTCAACTTTGCTGTATTTCAAAAACGAGCGATAGATTTAGTTGGCAAGTAATAGCGAACATCAATCTTGAACTCAACGGCTAGGTGGTCACAAGGCTCATAACAGATCCATCGTTGCAGGCCATGGGTAGGCAGGATTTTCGATGGAGAGGTGCGTTTTGCAACCGAAGCGGACCTTACGATGGCCGACTGCCTAGGGATCCCCCGAGGGTGGGGCGAATCTACTGGAAGCTCTGACAAATTAGCATTTTGAGGACCTTTTTTAATGGATTTCTGAAATTCATAATTTGTAATATCCTATTTAAATTTTCATTCATTTGAGTATTTTCTAGGGACCTACGGTAAAGCAGGAGAAACAGAGGGTGGGGTGAAGAGAGAAACTTGCACAGACGGATGGTCAATACCACCTCAGCCCAACCATGGTTGGGGCTGAAATAAGAAAATTTATGATTATGGCACCTCAAATTGGCCGGAAATGGCACTCTCAGACAAACTTTCATTATGATTTTTCTTTTTTCTCAATTTCTTTTATAATTTTAGGGGGCTCTCCCTCCTTGAATCCACCACTGTGAAATTATAATTCTTCATGTCCTTTAAATCTGTAGGCCTACAATCACTGGAGCTGATAATTTCCAACAGATTTCATAGCACATTAAAAATCAACTGGTAGAAGAGCGGGCAAAAAAATATGATGCATACAATAGCATTTCGCGATAATTAGGAACGATTTTAGTGAAATAATAGATTTTAAAAAGTGGACTTTTTGAAATTTGGTGCTCCAGGGGCAGAGGCCTGGAGGGGGATTGTGAGAAAAGCGACAAAGTAGCATTTTGTGGATCTTACATAATAGATTTCTCAAACACATAATTCATGAATATTTCATTTAAAGTTTTATTTATTTGGGTGTTTTTTTGTTTTTGGGACCTGAAAAAGTAACATTTTTAGATTTATCAAAAGATTTTGATGTTGTTAATCACGAAATTTTAATTTCCAAACTTTTCAGATAGGGTATCAGAGGTATTGCTTTAAAATGGTTTATAAGTTATTTGAAAAATCGTAAACAATTTGTTTCTGTTGCATCATGTAAATCATCGATGATGGATATAACTTGTGGGGTGCCACAAGGGTCGGTCTTGGGGCCGTTACTTTTTTTTTATCTTTCGTGGGGAACACCCACCTTTATTCAAACAATTTTACATAATTTCTTTATCATCATCATCATCATTTACATATAAAATACATTCCTCAATAAACCTATGCATAATAAAATACAACAAAATAACCTTGATATTTAGTAACAATATTAAAAATAAAATACAAATTTCAACTTTTCACAAAAAAAGGAAGAAAGAACATTGAAAATCCCAGTATATAATATGAGGGTTACTTTACTTAATATATGTGTAGAATTAGTGACACCCTCCAGTTGGTATCCTTTGCCGATGATACAACGGTTTTTTTTTTTTTTAATTCAAATGAAGACCTCAATCTTTTGTTCAATGGGTTTAATAATGAGTTCAAAAAATTGGTCCTTGGTTCAATGCAAATAAGCTTCTAATTAATATTCAAAAGACTAACTATATTTTATTTCATTCACACCATAAGAAAGTAATTTTTTCAAACTTCAGCATTATTTTTAATGAAAATCATATAGAACGTAAATCTAATACTTCGTTTTTAGGAGTATTTATAGATAAAAATTTAAGTTGGAAATTACACCAAAACTATGTTGCAAGCAAAATGTCCAAATTAATAGGCATAATAAACAGACTTAAGTTCTTCCTACGCAACACTTTAATTACTTTATACAATTCTCTTATTCCTCCTTATTTGCAGTATTGTAACTTAGTATGGGCCTGTGACTATTCTTCGAAGCTGGATAGATTACTTAACCATTAGCCTACGAATTTCCTGATAATACTATAGTTTCACAAACGGATTAATTTTCAGAACTGCACTTTTTTTGACGTTTTTAGAGATTGCTCACTTCAACTGAGTTTTTTGTCACTTTCTGTTGAGTTTAGAGAAAAATGTTTCTAAAAACAAATGTTCCTTATTAAATTTTCTATCTTTTGGTATATAAATGATATTTTTATGATATATTTTAGTGTATTTCAACTGTGAATAAATATGTAGTAAAATATGAAACAATTTTTTGTTCGGATTTTGTTGGACAGTTTAGAGTAGACATTTTTATATCTATTATTTCAACACATGTATCCATACAAAATACATAAAAATGATATATAGCATTGTTCCTTATTAGATTTTCTATCTTTTGGTATATAGATCATATTTTTATAATTTTTTTATATACATATGAAAACTGAAGAAAAAGTAATAAAAATGAAACAATTTTTTGTTCGTTTTTTTGTCAGTCTAGAGAAAACATTTATTTGTGTATTTATTATGATAGATGTGTTGAAATAATACATATACAATGATATATGATAAAGTTTTGATCATCATTAGTCTGGCCTCCAGCTGATTAGAGACACACAAGCCCCACTACCACGTCAACGTTGATGATCATAGTGAGGAACAGGTGGCACATGTTATGCGCCCCTTCAGACCAAAAAGCATAGAAACACAAGCATTGCAATTCACATTAAAGAATGGTATACAAAAACATATTCAAACTAACTATTTATCTTATACTTACTGTTATACTTACTTGGAAATACAATTTAGTAGTGGTACTCCATGTGCAATCGGCTTAGAGAAAAAAAAGCAAATAAACATAAACATATTCAATTATATTATTTTGAATTATTTGAATATTTACATACATTTGAAATACTCACAGTTTAGTGGTGGTACTCTGTGGTGCAATCTACTTTGTAATTGACGAGAGTGTGGTAGCGGGCAAAGCATGGTATGGCGCACATCGGCAGGTCACATTCCTTACACATGCAGTCGGTTTGATGGCGCTTCACATTCCTATTTGAACACACTACGCAGTCAGGTTTGGATTGCCTTCCAGCTGGTGTCTTCTTTTGGCTGAAGGCTGGAAAATGTCTCTCAGTTAACCGTGTTGGTGGACCCACTGACCTCCTCCCTGGATGGGATGAAGGTCGTGTGTATGTTTCGAGCAGGCTGTCTATAAGCTCGAGACTTAGATGATCGGCCCTTACTCGCTAACCAGCACGGAAACACCTGTAAATAATCAAAGCATTAATCCAACTTACATCTATAAGGTAAATGAATACCCTCTTCCACCATTTGAGGCTCCTGTGAATATGAAGATGTGTCCAACTCAATCTGTCAGCCTTGTCTACCCCTCCCATGTATTGTGTGTAAAATTCAATGGCACACGGCTTGGTAACTTCACGAAAGTTTGGTCCATGTTTTTCCCTTGTCCGCCTCTGAAAAGTCAAAGAATTATGCACAGAAGACATTAGTGTTACCTTTTTTGTGTTTGCTTCTGTCTCTTATACACATCTAGATGTGTATAAGAGACAGGGGTTAGGGTTAGGCAAAGTGAGATAGGCTGAAACAAACACTATTCCATTGAAAGTTTAGAGTTAGGGTTAGGGTTAGAGTTAGGGTTAGAGTTAGGATTAGGGTTAGGGTTAGTGTTAGGTTCAGGGTTAAGGTTAGGCTTAGGCAAAGTGAGATAGGCTGAAACAAACACTATTCCATTGAAAGTTTAAAGTTTTTCGGAAAAGTACTCGAAAAGATGTGTATAAGAGACAGGGGTTAGGGTTAGTGTTAGGGTTAGAGATAGGGTTAGGG
>NW_022744156.1:53953-59310 GCF_011630105.1 Anneissia japonica | reverse complement strand
TGTATATATTAGTTACCCGTATTTTATTTGAAATGTAATATAGATTAAAGATGGAAAAATGAATGAAAACAATTGAAAAAAAGAGTGACAATAAAGGTGGGTGACTCCCACGAAAGACAAAAAAAAAATCCCAGTATATAATATGAGGCCGTTACTTTACTTAATATATGTGTAGAATTAGTGACACCCTCCAGTTGGTATCCTTTGCCGATGATACAACGGGTTTTTTTTTTTTAATTCAAATGAAGACCTCAATCTTTTGTTCAATAGGTTTAATAATGAGTTCAAAAAATTGGTTCTTGGTTCAATGCAAATAAGCTTCTAATTAATATTCAAAAGACTAACTATATTTTATTTCATTCACACCATAAGAAAGTAATTTTTTCAAACTTCAGCATTATTTTTAATGAAAATCATATAGAACGTAAATCTAATACTTCGTTTTTAGGAGTATTCATCGATAAAAATTTAAGTTGGAAATTACACCAAAATTATGTTGCAAGCAAAATGTCCAAATAAATAGGCATAATAAACAAACTTAAGTTCTTCCTACGCAACACTTTAATTACTTTATACAATTCTCTTATTCTTCCTTATTTGCAGTATTGTAACTTAGTATGGGCCTGTGACTATTCTTCGAACCTCTGGATAAATTACTTAACCCTTAGCCTACGAATTTCCTGATAATACTATAGTTTCATAACCGGATTAATTTTCAGAACTGCACTTTTTTGATGTTTTTAGAGATTGCTCACTTCAACTGAGTTTTTTGTCACTTTCTGTTGAGTTTAGAGAAAAATGTTTAAAAAAACAAATGTTCCTTATTAAATTTGCTATCTTTTGGTATATAAATGATATTTTTATGATATATTTTAGTGTATTTCAACTGTGAATAAATATGTAGTAAAATATGAAACAATTTTTGTTCGGATTTTGTTGGACAGTTTAGAGTAGACATTTTTATATCTATTATTTCAACACATGTATCCATACAAAATACATAAAAATGATATATAGCATTGTTCCTTATTAAATTTTCTATCTTTTGGTATATAGATCATATTTTTATAATTTTATATATATATATATGAAAACTGAAGAAAAAGTAGTAAAAATGAAACAATTTTTTGTTCGTTTTTTTGTCAGTCTAGAGAAAACATTTATTTGTGTATTTATTATGATAGATGTGTTGAAATAATACATATACAATGATATATGATAAAGTTTTGATCATCATTAGTCTGGCCTCCAGCTGATTAGAGACACACAAGCCCCACTACCACGTCAAGGTTGATGATTATAGTGAGGAACAGGTGGCACATGTTATGCGCCCCTTCAGACCAAAAAAAATAGAAACACAAGCATTGCAATTTACATAAGAATGGTATACAAACAAAAACATATTCAAACTAACTAATTATCTTATTCTTACTGTTATACTTACTTTGAAATACAATTTAGTAGTGGTAGTCCATGTGCAATCGGCTTAGAGAAAAAAAAGCAAATAAACATAAACATATTCAATTATATTATTTTGAATTAATTGAATATTTACATACATTTGAAATACTCACAGTTTAGTGGTGGTACTCTGTGGTGCAATCTACTTTGTAATTGACGAGAGTGTGGTAGCGGGCAAAGCATGGTATGGCGCACATCGGCAGGTCACATTCCTTACACATGCAGTCGGTTTGATGGCGCTTCACATTCCTATTTGAACACACTACGCAGTCAGGTTTGGATTGCCTTCCAGCTGGTGTCTTCTTTTGGCTGAAGGCTGGAAAATGTCTTTCAGTTAGCCGTGTTGGTGGACCCACTGATCTCCTCCCTGGATGAGATGAAGGTCGTGTGTATGTTTCGAGCAGGCTGTTTATAAGCTCGAGACGTAGATGATCGGCGCTTACTCGCTGACCAGCACTGAAAGACCTGTAAATAATCAAAGCAATAATCAAAGCATTAATCCAACTTACCTCTATAAGGTAAATGAATACTTTCTTCCACCATTTGAGGCTCCTGTGAATATGAAGACGTGTCCAAATCAATCTGTCAGCCTTGTCTACCCCTCCCATGTATTGTGTGTAAAGTTCAATGGCACACGGCTTGGTAACTTCACGAAAATTTGGTCCATGTTTTTCCCTTGTCCGCCACTGAAAAGTCAAAGAATTATGCACAGAAGACATTAGTGTTACCTTTTTTGTGTTTGCTCTGTCCTTCCATGAAATGAAAAGTTGATTATCAGCATCAATCCTCTCAACAACTGGAATTCCAGGAGCAGGGTTTGCATGTTTGATGACGTCATGGTACTCCTACAGTTGTCAGAATTATTTATTTAGCTTCATTTGCATCGTCTTCTGAACCTATGTTTAAAAAACTAAATATATTAAAAAGTATGGATCTAAACAAATTACAAGTTACTTCTTTTATGCTTCAATACATAAAAGGTCAACTCCCAACATCTATATTAGGTTTATTTCATGATTATAAACCTACACACAGTTATTATTTTAAAAATTCAAACTCACTTTACGTTCCTTTTGTAAGACTAACTAAAAGCCATTTTTTTAATTTCTGTAAACGGACCGAAATTAAGGAATGACACTCATGTTAAGTTTAAAAATTGCAATAGAGCCCATAATTTTAGAAAGCAGATGAAGAAATATTAATTAGAAATGTACAAAATCTTAACTTTATCGAATTATTTTAGTATGTATATTCTGTGTGAATTATGTGGTGTGTGTGTGTTTACGTATGTTTGTGTGTATGTGTATTTGTGTGTATGTATGTGTTTGTGTACGTGTGTGTGTGTATACATGTGTATGTATATGTGTACATATATATGCACGCATGCATATAATATATGTGTGTATATATATATTTAAATGTATATATACTTGATATGCATTTATTGTTATTAGTTTTTTTTAACTTTTTTTTGTCTTGTCGGGATCAAATTGAAACAAGCTTTGCTTCTATTTTTTATCCTAATTAATTAATTTTAATGTTGTCCACTTTATTTATCATTTTATGTATTTTATTAATTAATTGAATAAATGTTAATTGAAATTGAATTGAATTGATAACGTGTGCGTACGCATGCGTCAGAATCTATATATGCTTAAATCACCACCTAACTCGTCATCAGTGAAGAGTTAAAATCTAGTTATTATTATTATTATTATTATTATTATCTATTTCCAGAAGTATGAGTCTGAACCGTATCGATCTGAGCTCACAACAAAATAGAAACGTGTTTCCCCATTCGCTGCGGCTGTTGTTTATAGGCAAAAATGAAATACAATCAATTTCAAGAAAGCATTTCTGTGGATTAAGATCCCTGACAGTGTTGTAAGTTTTCAAAAATCTATAACAGACCTAGTAGATACAAATAAATAAATGAGTAAGTAAATAAATAAATAAATGCGAGCATGGTAGCGTAGCAGTGCTGCTAGGTTTTGAGGTTGTGAAACGTCTTTCTTTCTCTTTTCCTCTTGTTGTTTTGGACAGACGTAATGATGTAGAGCTAATAAAAGGTAAAGCACACTCCGAGAGTATATACCTCTGCCTTCCTCTTATTTCTCTGTATATATTTCTCACGCATGTTTTTTTCATGAAAATTTTTGTGTTATTTTGCTTAAATGTGACGTCAAAGTGTTTTTTTCGTTAGTTGTGGCCTTGACCTTTGATCATGACCTTTAAAATTTAATCACTTTTAGATTGCTGGTAATACAACATTGTGACCAAGTTTCTGATAGAAATTGTTTACTTAGGCTAATGTAAATATCAAGAAGGTTTTCGTCGATTATGACCTTAAGCTTTGCCCTTGACCCTTTAAAATGTAATCACTTCCTTAGTGACCACTTTGTTCACGGATCATTGTGACTAAGTTTACGAGTTCTTGATCAAAACTGCGGAGTGTAGGCTGTTCAAAGACAAACAAACAAATTGTAGGCTTGCGCCAAATCTAATTAGTAAAACTTTCTCCCCCTACGAGAGTGGTCAAAATATCCTCAACATTTATATTAGGTGGGTCGACAGACTGTAGTACTGGGTTGATAGTGGTTTGTAATTTTCACATAACCTAACAGACCCATCTTTCCTTCTTATTGTAGCTATCCCACTAGCCTATTGGCTTCATTCCTCAAAGCATTCTGAACCCTAATGGTTTGCTGATTATAGGTTTTGAATCATCCTTAGGCAATTACCTTTAATATGCTTTACATGCCCCAACTCGCCATCAAAAAGAAATTTATGTTTATCAAATACTTGTTGAAAGGATCTTTACTTTCTAACTATTAATGGCACGTTGATTATTGTGAAAAACTTTTTTTTTCCAATTCAACTTACCTTTAACCAGCCTCTCCTCCAAGGAGAGGATGACTTATATTAGCGGCCATACATTGATGATTAACGACCATCTTTGTCGCCAAATTGGTAGATACCTCGTTATTATAGGTAGACGCAACCACACAAAACTATTCAAACATACTGCAGCTGTGGTTTCTAATAGAATGAAGGTTTATTGTCGTGCATATTTACACAATTGTAATAATCAATGTTAACACATGACACAATCAATTTGTTTGTCGATCGAATAGTTTAACAGTACACATACAATTAATTTAGATTCTTTTTTTTTTGATGGTCAGTTTTACGGGTCAAACTAATTCATGTTATCATAAATATAAAAAATATCATAGGTGTGGCAATATAAATATTACCGATTGTGGTTGCTTCCCTTATAAACAAGGCTACGAAACTCTCGGTCGTTCTGTATCTTGTCTTGGTCCTAGTATTTGGAAATTATCTATACAATGAAGCCATTTTAAGTACGATACGGTAGCAATTAATTTAAAGAAGCTAAGTTAAAGAATAAATTAATAATAATCCCAGGACTCGTTTAACCAAGCATCGATAGTTTTTGGAAAATTATTAGCGCAGATCAGGACAATACGTAATCTCAGAATACACAATTTTTTGAATGATTTAAAATGTTCCTTGATTGATTGTACTTTAACGTGTACACTCTTACATCACCTCCTTTCTTGAGGGTGTAATTTTTTTTTTTTTTTTTTTTTTTTTTTTTTTTTTTCTTTTGTTACATTAAGAGAATTAGAATTTTGAACAACATAAAAGTCATTAAAACACATTTCAAATGTCGGGAAAGCTCATTTCCCGCCATCTAGGAATCAAAACTTTTAAGGGGGAGAACCCCTGGACCACCCTTTCTTTTTGGGATTTATCGATTTATAGCAAAAAGAATACGCATGCAACTACTCATTTGTTTATGTATGAATACATACATAAAATACAAAATGAGAAAAATTTACCTGACTGTTTTCAAGAGGGGAAAACCTCGA
>NW_022744156.1:21787-53849 GCF_011630105.1 Anneissia japonica | reverse complement strand
TTTTGGGGTTTTTTTTTTTTTTTTTTTGCTTTTTTTTTCGCAACAATGCTCGTGTGATTATGAGTTTCCTACCTATCAGGGACAATACGGCCTGAGGCGGTAATGGAAAGCCTGCACATGACTGACGCTAAGCGTCTTAAACTGCGGTGGTGGACCTTTTCTATCATTCGACACTATTTCTACCCATCCTGTTATGCTCCTACTTTTGGAGTTCGAGGAGTTCGGCTTTACTCACCCGAACAAGAAACAAGTAAACATAAACTCCTTGGCGGTTTCATAGGTCATAAAAGTATAGTAACAGTATTGGAATAAGATAATATTTTTGAATATTAATCACAATATTTTTTTCTGATATTTGAGAGTCTTACTAATTGTATAGACGAAAAGCATATAAATAGGGCATAACTTGTTATTGAAATCAATAAATAATATAATGAGATATTATAAATAATAAAGAGATATTATTTATATAATAATGCTGTTCATTTTTCACATTGGACTAATGCACTGATATTATTTTACAACCCAAAAGATACATTTACCTGAATAAGATATCGTATATAGAAGATGGATCTTTCAATGGAACCAGTCTCACAGATATGCAAGTACACGTTCAATACTAATAGTTGTACGCTCTTATTAAAACTTTGCAAATACTAAAAAAATGTTTTTTGTCTTTAAAAAAAAAGATGTACGTGTTGTCTAACTAATGAAGAGTGTACCCTCACAATTATTTTTTTTTTTTTTTTAGATATATTCACGGAAATAATCTCCACAAAATCACAAGTGAAATGTTCAAAGTACACACTGAATCGCTTAAGTATATGTAAGTAAAGTGTAGGCAGGCCCTTTACAGTAAGTATCAAAACAATTTTACTGAGTTTCTCAAGTTAAGTAAGATTTTTTTTTCTTGCAGTTTTCTGTTTAATAATCCGATCGAAGACATAGACCAAGGCGCGTTCTCTCATCTGGCACCGAATTCAACAGTGTAAGCACAAATTATTAGCCTATTAGCATACATTAGCATTCACCAAATATCCACTTCACGTATTCATTATTCAATGTTGGTCCTGCATAGGCCTACTCAATACTGTATTTACACTTATAGGCATACATTTATGCTAAGAATAATATGTATTCATGCTAAGAATAATATGTATTGTAAAACCAAATAATGATACTTGTAAACAATACCGGTACGTATATGGTTGTTTCATACAGCACAAATCATCTGACACAACGTGTATAAGCTGTGCATTCGCCTGAATATGCAATTATATAGAAATTACGTGCAAATGAAATTGATAACATATAAATTAGTCCGGCAGCTTAGCAGATATGGATGTGGATATTACGGACAAAAGCACCAATTTTTTTTACATGTTTCTTATGGTCATAGCATTCAATTTTTGATAGGAACCGCCTCATCCAAGGTCATTATGGCGGCAATCTTGGATTTCAAAATGGCGGCCTAATAAAACCTATGTTTATATCTCCTGTCTAAAACTATTTTTATATGGTTAAGGAATACCATCATACCATTTTTGACCTGGTCAGATTGCCAAAAATAGGTCATTTAAGGTCATTCAAGGTCAAATATCGTATGGTATCTTAAAAATTACATAATTGTCATATTTTACATTAGAACCATACCCACACTCTCAGAATTAAAAATCTTTACTATGAACTACAATATTTCATTCGAAGTCATTCTGGCGGCCATCTTAAATTTCAAAATTACTGCTACGCAAATCCTATATTTATCACTATATCGGTTTTTAAACAATTTTAATGAGAATTATAGTAATTTAAAATTATATTTCATGGTCAGGGACTTATAACACTTGTGACATGGTCAGATGGTCATAAAAGGTCATTTAAGGTCATTCAATGTATATACCATACCATTACCATTTTTTACCTGGTCAGATTACCACAAATAGATCATTTAAGGTAATTCAAGGTCAAATATCGTATGGTATCTTAAAAATTACGTAACTCATGTTTTACATTAGAACATTTGAATCTTATCCATACTCTCAGAATTCTAATGTTTTACTATGAAATATATATATATATATATATAATATATATATAATATATATAATATATATATATATATATATATATATATTTTTTTTTATATTTATATATATATATATATAGTAATTATGTATGTACAATTTTCAGTGAGATAATATGCTTTAAATTAATTTGTATATACTTTTATTGTCATTAAACTCACTGTATATAATAATTTCTTTATATTATTAGATACACATATAATAAAGTATATTCCTATATACATGTATTTATAAACAAATAAAAATAAGCATTGCTTCAATCATTTACCTATTGACAGTGTTTATTTATATATATACATATATATACATATATATATATATATATTCAGTTGACATTATAATATATATATTTTATGATGTATTAACAATATTTAAATTAATTTTCAATTAGCTGACTATGAGAGCTGAACGTCTACAGGACATTTTATTTAGGCGCATATGTAATATAAAAACAAATAATAGAAAACAATATTAATTTATATACTTATTTAATTTAATAGACCAATGGGATAAACCCATTTTGTAAATAATAATATAAAATTTAAATGCAACAGAAGAGGAAAATCTGATCAGAATGAAAAGGAATCCTTGCCTCCACCAGGACTCAAACTCAGCACCTTTTTCTTAACGTGCGAAGGTCTTACCAACTCAACCACAGAGAACTGTGGTCGAGATACATATTTATATATTACAACATTATTATTATTCTATCTTTTAACTAGTATTGTATTTATGTACTGCTACACAGCAAAGTATTTTAATTTATATATAACATAGTCTGTATACTGATATACATATATACTATAGGTATTTCATTGATTTTGCCACTATTCTGATTATATAATAACAATCCGAGAAGATGTATTATTATGATGTCATACAATATTGATCTTAAATGACCTATTTATGACCATAACTATCTGACCATGTCACCACCTTTTTTTTATCTTTTGTGGGGGCAACCCACAATTTTTTATCCTTTTTAATTGAAATAAACACATACTGTACCACGGTATACAATAAGAAATATTATAAATACAAAATGTTATTCTAATTTCATAAAAGTAATGTCATCATAGTGTGAGCAAAATATTATTGCATATTCGATTATATTTATATATATATATATATATATATACTTATATACACATACATACTGTATATACATACATACACATATATACACACCTACACACCCCAACACACAATACATATATATATATATATATATATATATATATATATATATATATATATATATGTGAAACAGTGCCATATATATATATATATATATATATATATATATATATATATACATGTATATGAATATATTATACCATTCTTTTTGATATCAATTTATCATTTCAAATTAAATAGAACATCTGATATCATACTTTTTCAATGTATAATGGAATATAATAAATACAAATACATGTCACTACTTTTGATGTTATTCTTTCACTATGCAATACAGTAAACATATCTAAAAGAACAAAACATGTTTTACATGGTGGTCACCTTGAAATTTAATGTGGCTGCTAAATTACCTTGACCTAAAATGGCTGTCATAATGTCCTCTGTTGAAATAAATCCTATCAAAAATTGAATTTTTGTGAGTTTATGTATGATCTTGCTGTAAAAACACGACCACTTACAAACTATTAAGATATTCTACGTATTTAACAGAAAAATGAAATTGAATGACCTTAAATGACCATCTGACCATGTCACAAGTGCTATAAATCCTTGACCATCAAAATATAGTTTTAGACATCATAATTCGTATTGGAAGTCGTTTAAAAGCCGATATAATGATAAATATAGGTTTTGTCTGGCAGCCATTTTGAAATTCAAGATGGCCGCCAGAATGACCTCGAATGAAATATTGTAGTTCAGAGTAAAACTTTTGAATTCTGAAAGCCTGGGTATGATTCTAATGTAAAATTTGACAATTACGTAATTTTAAAGATACCATACAATATTTGACTTTGAATGACCTTAAATGACCCATTTGTGGCAATCTGAGCAGGTCAAAAATCATATGATGGTATTCTTCGATCATATAAATATACTCTTAGACATCAGAATTATAATTCAAACTGATTTAGAAGCGGAGATATAGATAAATATAGGTTTTATAAAGCTACCATTTTGAAATCTAAGATGGCCGCCATAATGACCTCGGATGAGGTGGTTCCTACCAAAAATTGAATGCTATGACCATAAGGAGCATGTAAAAAAATTGGTGCTTTTGTCCGGAACGTTCACATGAAGTCCAAATATGGTTCTAAGCTGCCGTACTAAATGACGGCATGCACTCTATTATTGTCCATTGTTTGTATTTTCATCATCATAGTCATGTCATCGTCATCATTTTTGTTAACAATTTTTATTAAATACGCGGTAGTAAAGATGCGGGTAAAGATGAGTAAATAATCTAATAGTTGAAATTGAAACAGTGGCGTTACGCTCGGGCGCTGACGTGGGGCGGAGCGCCAGGTCCCCCAGGTACGAGGGGCCCCGACATTGATAGTTAGAAAAAAAAAATCGAGAGCACAGATCTTTAACAAAGAGCTCGGCTCGAACTTAAAATGTTTGTTTAGATATTTTTTTTTTCTGATGTCTCTTTCATAATTACAGTATTACATAATTTTTCATTTATTTTTTTATGGCATCTCATGTATTCTTTAGTTGATAAATTATGATAATTGTTAGTAAAAAATCAAATATTTCTCTTGATCAGATCAAACAAGCTGCATCAATAGGAGCAAGAACGCACTGCCAGCTGCCACGCGTGCGGCTCATATTGGTGGGATAGGTTCGATCATGGACGGCAGAAATATGCATTCTGATGAAAACAAATGTGGATTATTTCTAACAAGTTTTCAGTTGTAAAAATACAATCCTAATAACAAACAGTGCATTTCTGAGTCTCTAGGGAAAAAACCTTCCGGGGATGCCCAGGAAATCCCCCATCCCCATTCTCTTGGCGTGGGGATTCCCCATCCCATTGGTGGGGATGTCCCACCCCAGGAGAAAGGTTTATAGAGCAAAAGTCTCATACAGTGGCGGTGCCAGCGTCTGGAAGCTGGGGGGAGGGAGAGCAAGTGAGGGGCAAGGTACGATTTGGGGGGGAGGGGGAGCCAAGGTGCCCACCGGAACAAACTAGGCGTGGTCGGGTGCTGATTAAAATGTTTCGAAAACGGTCCAGGGGCAAAGCCCCAAAAAAAATTTGACAATTTAGGGGTTTCAGAGGCTTATTTAATCGATTTTAGATAGTCTACTAATATGTAGAAAATTGATTTAATATTTTCCCCTACATATTATGATTTTTCTTCTTTTATGGGGGGTGGGGAAAAGCTGAGGGGGGAAAATTTTCTGGGTGAAAATTCCCCCCTTTCCCCCTCTCCCCGTTGCACTGTGACTGGTCTCGCGCCTCCAAATTTGTCGAACTTGGCATGCTCCCAATAACAGTAAGCGCCTGATATTATGATTTTTCTTCTTTTATGGGGGGTGGGGAAAAGCTGAGGGGGGAAAATTTTCTGGGTGAAAATTCCCCCCTTTCCCCCTCTCCCCGTTGCACTGTGACTGGTCTCGCGCCTCCAAATTTGTCGAACTTGGCATGCTCCCAATAACAGTAAGCACCTGGCCCCACAAACACAATGACGCCACTGAATTGAAAGTGCTGATTTTAGGTACAGGAATTGATGGGGTTAGGTGGGGGGGTCATATCATAGCAGCGTCATGGGCGGATTCGTACATACTATTATTCAATAATACTATGCTGTATGTGTGTTCGCAGTACAGAGGGTTCCGGTACCGAAATACTGAACTCTGTCTTTTAGGCTACAGTTAGCGATTCAACAAAGCTTTGTGTTTTTAGACGATATTAAACATATTTAAGCAGTTAATCTCCATTATTGCGGTTCATATTGTTCTTGGTTTACATACTTACTTACCTATTATAATTTATTAATTAGGTATTTGGACTGTGGAAATCTCAAATATATTCCATCGAAAATAGCAGAACACACAAACACGTACGTAACTTAAGTCTTTGAATTGATATGTTATCAAGAATAATTTCAGGGAGAAATACACTTATACATCCAGTAATATAGGTCTAACGCTGATAATATTTTTAGCTTTCAACCAAATTTGTCTATTTTAGGAATGGCTACACAATACAGCACCAGTGTAGCAGTGCACTGTAGTCGTCGTTGGTAGACATAGATACTGCTGAAATAATTATAGTTACTTACCAAGAACCTAATTTAAATGCTTCATTTCATGTAAGCATTTACATAATTATTTTTATTTATTCTTTTTAATTTTTCTTTTTTAGAAGTTGTGTCGGAGATAAAACAGTCCTCACTTTGAGTGCGAATTATGATTCAGTTAAATATTTATATGGTATGACGTGCTCAACTAGTGATAATAATACGACATGTCAACCCTGTAGTCCTGGTTCATACGGGAGACTTCAAGACTCAGGCTGTTATATTTGTCCAGCAGGTAAGCATGTCCAATTTAATTGAAATTATATAAAAACAATCATAAGAATAATAAAAAAATATTATTATTATTATTATTATTATTATTATTATTACTGTTATTATTACTATTATTATTATTATTATTATTATCAACACTTTTATCATTATGGTTATTGTTCTCGTCGCCGTTGTTGTCATCATTATCAACTCCATCATCATCATCATAATCATCATCATCATCATCATCTATCGATTCTATAATAAATTAAATTAATTTATTAATAATTAATCACATTTAGAACAACAATCCACCATGTGCTTGTTTTTGTATTGCAATAAACGTTTCAGCTTTACGGATAATCTTTAATTTTAATAATAATCATGATTAATTTTGAAAATGTTTATATAACAAAATAACAATTAAGTCTATATATACAATTTTCGGAATTGGAGAAAGCCAAACTGTCATCAAACTATCATCACTGTTACCACATTTGCATACTGTTTATGCCGGCCGTGATTATTTCAATCTACATTTAAACTCATAATATGAAGGCAATTTTCTTTTTTAAGTATAGGCCTACATGTGATATTTCCGGGAATCTCCGGAGAGGAGTTTTTTCAAAACATTATTATACATCTCTACGGAGCACCTAAAGGGAAATGGTTAGAAAAAATAATATATTATTTTGAGGGAACGAAATAATATTTCGAGGGAACTCAATCATTTCGAGGGAATGAAATAATATTTCGTTCTAACAAAATATTATTCCGAGGAAATTTATTTCGAGGGAACGAAATATTATTTCATTGTATTTTTACTTTCAAGACCAATAAAGTTCTGTATTCTGTATTCTGTGCAATCCACACCATCGTGGAATTTACGATATATAGTTTATCTTTATTACCGCCTTTACTTTGCACATGCTTCGTTCATGGAGGAAATAAAACAAAAATTGTTTTATTTCCTCCATGCTTCGTTTTACAATTAATTAGTCTGTGTTGATAATCTATCTTAGCATGGAGGAATTAAACTAATTCCTTCATGATCTTAGTCATTAGGTAATTTTATGAGAATAGTGTTGCACCACGTACGTGTAGTACGAAACTAAATTGTAATAAAATGCCTAATCAAACCTACTGTTGAACCTCTTATTTTTGTTTAATTCGCTCTGGTTTAATTACTATTGAGCACTCTGCTGATGATATTTTGAACACTGTATTTACCTTTCTTTAATTATTTATATATAATTTAGTGTATCTGCAGGTGGTATCTGAATCTGTTTATCCATGAAGCATATGTGGTCTAATGGTTATGACGCTCGCCTTCACAGCGAAAGGTCGCAGGTTCGAGTCCCACCAGAGCCATTTTATTACACAATTTCTTTATTCATTTATTTACAGGGCTACATTTGTTGAGAGCTCTGCTACATGATGTATTATTCTGTTCTTTATTCGAACACTGTATTAATCTTTGAGGGAACGAATACTATTTCGAGGGAACAAAATCATTTCGTTCCTTCAAAATAGTTTATTTTTTCCAACCATGTCCCTTTAGGGGCTCCGTACACCTCGTCCCCCATTTAATTAACTTTAAATCTGTAACTCTATCTGTTCCTGCAAAGCGGGATGGGAATAGGAATAGAAAAACACTCAGGTCATATTTAGGGGGTTAGGGACATACACACGCACCATACCATTATTGGATACTTATTTATCAGTATATATAATTATGGTGATTCTGTCAGGACCGGGATCAATAAACAACGTCCATGGCCTAGTGTAAGGTCACACACAGAGGCAGACACATGCGTTTCCATCTTCCATCTTGTACAGTATTATCAAACCTCATCTCCCTCTTTTCCCCAGAGGGCGCCCTTCATGTGGCTAACATCGCCACAGAACCCCTCCGCACACAAGCGAGTTCCACCGAGCGTTTAATCTCTCGACCAATAATCTTATCCAGATAGAATGAACAATAATTGATACTGTATAAACAACTTCATAATCATTTTAACATTATGAATAGTCACCATGAATAAAAATAATCAACAAAAGGCATAACAATAATACGTAATATACCCACATGCCAAAAATCAGCCCTTAGCGAATTTGGTCCTGCTGCCCGACCTATTCGGGTAATCGATCATCGAACCCCCTGTCACAAGTGACAGGTCTGGTGAAAGATTCGCTACTTACCTAAAATGTATTACCCGCTGCCGGCGGCCTGCGAAGGTCGCGTACTAGTGTATTGTAGTTAGGCCTAGGAAGGTTAGTGATATAGAGTGAGCAAGAGATATTTCGTTTACAATGGTCAGGCACGGCAAACGTAATGAATAAGCCTACAATCTAGGCTACAACAATTAATACTCTCTTAACATATCCCTACATTTTCAATAAAAAGAGTTATAATCGGGAGCGCATGTTTAGATGTGGTGTGATGTCAAAAAGTGCATTGGAACGAACAGAAGCAAATACTGAATTTCCCGCAAATATTTTTTACTGGGAATTGTTCTTCTTGTCTATACCACAGTATAATTAAAAAGAAAATACAAATTGTGTTCACACCTAAAAATCGGGAAAATTACGATGCATAACAAACAAAAATAATAAGATTGAACTGAAGTGCCTACCCTGGCATTTCAAGACCGAACCATTGTGTGCCCGGTGAAGCTTATTATAATAGTATTTTAACATGTGTATTATAACGGTTAGTGCACGTGTTTATGAATATTAATATAATATTTAAACATGTTTATTATAACGGTTAATACACATGTTTAAATGTGGTAATGTTTAGGCACGTGTATTTATAGTTATAATACAAAATGAATACCCTGCCGCAAAATGGACGGTTCTAAATCGCCCACGACTCAAGCACATGGGCTTCTCGTTCGTTCGTGACGTTGTGCACTGACCGTGAGAGCGAGTAATCGTCTGTAGATCGTATGCAACGAAGATACAGAATATCAGTTATAAAATCAATTTAGCATTTGATTTTAATACATGACGAGTTATTCTCTGTTCCTAAATTCTAACTGTCAACTAAATATTCATCGCTCGATTCGGAGGCCCTATTAAATAGAGATTTACTACTCTCTGAGCCTAGGTTGAAATACATCAGCTGTAAGCTGCAGAATAGCTAGCCCCTGGATAGCCGGGATGTAAGTAAACATTGCTGTACGCCACACGATCATAAAATAAATAGAATAGGCTAGAAAGAATCGTTTTCTTATATTTATTTAGGCCAGCATAAACACCAATACACGTCATTTTCAATACATATGTGTATTGAAAATGACCAAAATTACCATCTTTGTTTTTTGAGAACTAATAAAATATTGATGCATCTTTCTGGCTGGTATTCTCCCGATCGCCAAGTAACGGTTTTACGTTCGCGAAATTCGTGAAAAAAGTAAAGTAAATCCACAGACGCACGCTACTGTCTTTTTTCATTATTGTCGGATTTTGGTTTAAAACATTTTATGTTTTAAATAAAAACATTAGATTCAGAAATTGTGTATACTTTCTGAAATTTTACCATTATTGGAGCAGTACTGGCTGAACTGTGTCCAATTTTCTCCTACTACCAAGGTCTTGTTTACTCATTGTGAAGGCCGTTTAGGCAGCATGCAGGCAATTAGCAATCAATCATCCAACCCACCAGTGACCGTTTCTTCTAAGGGGAAGAATTTCGTCATGCATGCAGCTAGACTGCGAACAGGAGGCCCGTCGACAAGAACACCCCCGACAGGAAAGACCATAAGCACAAGTAAACAGATTTCATAGGGTAGACAATCCCATGAAAATGCCTACTGTTTAAACATTATTTAAGTGATGAGATAACGGAAATGCCTAATTACGACATGTCATTCTGTACAGCACCTCATGGGCACATGTAGTGATCCTCATAAAACGAACTGACGATAGCAAGCCTATCAGAAAAGTTAAAATGTCATAAACCCAAACTACTGTAGGCCTACAACAGTTTATAAAACAAAAACAGCATATGCGAATGTGCATGCAAAAAAAATGGTAATTCTCCTTCTGAAAATTCAGGTTTACATTGTGAGTGACACATATGGTTAAGAGTCACTTCGTACAAATAGCACCTATGGCTTTGTAATAAAGGCCTAAAATATAATAAATAACATAATAAAGACCTAAAAAATGATTGTTTTCCCCTGATAATGCTAACAAAATCTCCATTGTCGTATCCGAGCACATGACAGCCAGTGCTTCTAACAGTTTCTAACACAGGGAATAGGTTCCTCGTAAAAATATACAAAAATATACAAGAGAGTACCTTTACCATGCATGTTAACAAAAATTCAATCTGGGACGTCTCATAATTTTATACCTATCTCGTTTATGTAAAACCAGTGGTCATACATTGCTACATGTGATAATGCATGAGAAAAACTTTAGTAAAAAATACATTTTTAAAAAAAACCTTCAATAGTGTTTATCCCGTCCCCGACCGAGTTATTTTCTCGCAATTCACATTGGTGGATCTGGTGGAGGGGGTCCCTTCCTTTTTGGGGTTCATCGTTTCATGGAAAGAACAATTATGCAATGTAGGCTACGGTACTTTATATACACACATAATATGCCTACTAGTATTTACTGTAATAAGAATGAGAATGTTTAGTTTTAAGAGGGAGAAAACAAAATTGGAAGAATTTAAAGTCATTAAAAGACACCTCAGAAGTCGGGAAAGCTAATTTCTGCCGCCATCTAGGGATCAAAATTTTTCCGAGGGAGGACCCCAGACCCTCCTTCCTCTATGGGGTTCATAGGTTCATGGAAAGAAGAATACCTATGCGACTCAATTTTTTGGTATGTACATACACACATGAATAGGCCTATTTACTGTAATAAGAGTGAGAAAGTTTACCTGACCGTTTTCAAGAGAGGAAAACCTTGAATTTGAAGAACTTAAAAGTAATTAAAAGATACCTCAGAAGTCTGGAAAGCTCACTTCCCGCCATCTAGGAATAAAAATTTTCCCAGGTGAGGACCCCCTTTCTTTCTGAGGTTTTTTTTTTAATGAAAATCTTTAATTCATTACCGCCTCTTCTTTTTAAAGTGTGTCGCTTTTGTCGTTGCTGTCTATTGAGGGGTAGTTAATTGAGAAAGTATTTTTTTAATGTTTGTGTATACAATTGCAATAGGGCCTACTAAATAAACCACCCTTATGAATAGCCTACACAGTATGCCACCAAACCACACAGATGCGGGTTTTATTAACAACTAATTAAATTCTCAGTGAGGAAAAAAATAATATTAAAATGGTTTAGACTGTGGTGGGGGGGGGGCTTATTCGAAATTTAACATTTGGGGCACTTAACCAGGGGGCGCTTATTCGAAAATTAACATTTGGTGGGGGGCTTATTCGAAATTTAACATTTGGGGTGGACTCTTATTCGAAATTTAACATTTGGAAAGGGCGCTTATTCGAAATTTAATATTTGGCATAATTTAGCATAATTTCCCATCAGCCTCGGCATAATTTGATTTGCATCGCTGGTCAACGCTGTGGCTATTTTTACGACGAGTCGTGAAGATAGTTCTCAATGCTATTCTTACGACGATCGCTAGTGCATACGCGATAGCGTCCCTCGTCGCTTGGGAAAATAAACAAGTCTTGAACTGGAGGTATAGCTGCAGTATTGTACCGCACCTTAAAACACGCTACAAATCCGTAAAAGTGACAATGACAATATTTAACATAAACCATGATGTTCATATGACCTCCTCATCGAGTAATACTAAAATCAAACCATTTCCCTCAATCAAAAAGTGACTTAATTCAACCTGGCTAGATCATATCCCTGACAGAGTCTAATATTTAATAATGAAGTCGCGGACGCGGGAATTTTTCATAGGACTTTATTGGTTGAAAAGCAACAGGATGGCCTACGATGTTCCATCATGTCTTTATTAAACACTGTATATGTACCTTTGATGATTTATATTACATATACATATATATTTATAATAAAATTGTTTATTTTGTTTATACTGATGTTACATAGTATTTAGAATTGTATTCACTTGATTATTATATTTTATTTACAATAACGTGTATATTTTATTTTTGCAAACTGTAGTTTTCATTTCACGTGAATTGAAAAAGCGTATAATTATAATTGAGTATGTACACTTTATTTATTGACATTAGACCTATCGATAAAAAAAAATACAGTTAAAAACAAAAGAACTCAAAGAATGACAATAAAGAGGGTGGTGGTTTAATGGGGAAAATTGTGCCGGGCGGAGTGCACGAGAGAGGCGTTATGTGGGGGTGAAATTGAAATGCAGCATTATGACTAGCTTTCACTCTTATTGTAATGACCAGTAAACCATTTTTCTTTTCAAACTATAATTAGCTTCTTTTTTTTTTTACCGCAAACCTTTTTTTTTTTTTTTTTGATGGATTTATTACCTTTTTTTTTATTTATTAATTTAAGTGAACGTTTTTTATATTATGAATTGCGAACCCCTTTTTTTATTATGAATAGCGAACCTCTTTTAGTTATTATGAATATCGAACCTCTTTTTTATTATGAATAGCAAACCTTATGAATAACGGTCCTTTATTTATATTATGAGTAGCGAACCCTATACCGTGTGGTCCTTTTAATAAATTATGAATAGTGACCCCTCGATTATGACTGCAAACCTTATGAACAGCAGTCCTTATTTTTTATGAATAGCCAACCTTTTTTTTTCATTATAAATAACGACCCTCTGGTATAGGGTAAGCTAAATTTATGAATTACCAGGGAACAGTGAAATTTCACTGTTCCCTGGAATAACAAACCTTATGAATAATGAACCTTATGAATAACAAACCTTCTGACGAGCGAGCTTGACCCATTGTTCTTAGACTTATCAGTGGCGAATCCAACGGTGCGGGCCCAACCGGCACGGGAGCATTATTTTTCCCCATACAGTTCAAGCAGAAATTATAGAGGTCACTATTTAAGGTCATTTAGCTGAACTGATAACATGAATAATGCATGCATGCTTGACACTTCCTCTCGCGAGTCACGAAAGTGGTGTGGTGTTGGCTGCTTGTGGAATATGAAAGCTACGGCGTTGTTAGGGCATGGAGGATATTAGTTTCGAAACTAAACTAATTCCTCCATGGTTAGTGTAGGCCAAAATCTCTTGGTAGTCGGTCGAGAGGAAAATGTATACAGTCGATACAGAGTGGACTACCGTAGGCCTAATTGACTATTACTGTAATTACAATATCCCTATGCCTAGGCAGTGTTTACGTACGTGGTCTTTGAAAGTATAAAAAAAACAGTGTAGTAGTGTAGATTAGAAATGCTCGGACACACAGTTACAATTATGTATTGTTTAAATGTTGACTTCTTACAAACATTTCGTTCATATTCAATATGAATAAAGGCAGGTATATTATAAACACTAATTTTACGATATTCTATTTTACACATGATATGACGTACTGTTTAGGCTGTGTTTACCCAATTAAAGATTGAATAGCTTTATATTGAAAACGATCAAAATCAGATGGAAGTAAAAATAGCTTTCATTGATTTACAGACGGTTCTACAAAAATCCTTAAATGTTACCAACCCATGAATCATGCAGAAGAATACATAAACGCTGACTGTCTGTTAATAGGCAGGGATTTTTTTCTCATAAAAAAAAACTTTTAATTGTAAAATTGTAATTTAACTGTCCGAATTACTAGTAATTTGTTTACGAGCATTTCCAAACGTCCTTCAGAATCAGTACTACTAAGTAATAGGGAGCAAACTGCTACTACACACACACAATAAGCTTGAACTGTAGGCCTAGGCCTACTCAAATACCGTGCCTTATTTAATATTAGCCTACTCTGTTTTTTTTTTATACTTTCGAAGACCATGCTGTAGGCTTACTTAGAATGTGTCTAATCTAGTACTACAATTTTTAGACTGTCTTGATATAAAGGCTTATTTAAGATATTTTGGCTTAGCGACTCCATAGTACTAGGACCTGACTAAGATTTGTATGCACTTCATTTAGGATAGAATTTCTCAACTGTTATAGACTAATTTGAACCCTAGGAATAACATGGGATGTGTGCCAAAATCTCTATCCGGGACGAACAAGTTCCGATTCACTGTAATTCACTTAGAAATTGCACAAACTACGTTCCTGACCTTTGACCCTGCAGGCCAATGTGCAGCTGCAATACCATAACAACAGTTGGAGAGTGTTGATTTTAGTATAAATTGTCTAGAAGGTACAATTTTATATCAATCTTGGCTGGTTATCAGAAAATGATGAGCAATATTTTATTTTAAATTACACTATTAACAAATGCTATCTTTAGGATTAGTAATGAAAAATATATTTTAAAAAGACTTAATACATCCTATAATAGGCAGCAGAATGTAAGTAATTTATTACTATTATATAGAAATTGTATTTTCAAGAATCCTATTTTAGTCTTGAGGATATTTCCCGCACGATTAAAATCGTAACGGTAGTGGGTTTGGTCTACAGGAGTGTTTCGTACAGGTCATTCCATTCATAGAAAAAGCCTTTATATTGCAGAGAGCGTATACCTGTCGTTACCCATAGTAGCTAGGTCAATACTAACTCCGGCTATATAAAATTGATTATAAGATTGAAAAATATTAATCTTATTATTGTACTAGTGATACTATGTACACGTTTTAATTATTTTTATTTATTCGCTAACGTTATTATATTTACATTTAAATTTAATGTATTGTTTAGGTATGAATTACTATATCCATGTTAAATTAATCTTATATATTAAAATTGTATATTAAAATAATATAGTAATAGGCATAGCCGAGGTCTAGCCTAGGCTAGGCCTAAACAAGTGACTATATATGTGAGTGTATAAAATTATGAAAAAAATGAGTAAATGCTGCTGATTGATGGAAATACAATTTATTGTTAAATTTCTGATAAAATCACAACTTCTAAACAATATGACATCAAAGTCAATATATTTGACCTATTATTATGAAGTTACACACATCTAAAGGGGCCAGCTAGGTCAAAGGTCAAAACTGTAGTTTAGGTGCCTTCAAAAATTTGAACCAAAACTGAGTAAAACTAATTATTATATGAATAATTTGAGACCGAAACCAAGTTTTTACAGTCAATAGACATGGGAATAGTGAAAACTAATAAAATAAAAATACGAAATATTGAAATACGTACTTGGCAACTGTTTTATGATGATTTTAAAATACTTACAATAAGATAATTGCGAAATTGAAGGTCTTCGTTTTTCAGGTCTTCGGTCTTCGTTTTGTAGACACCCATGTAGGGTGTCTATAAATCGAAGACCCTTGAATATTTCACAAACAGACGTCCAAAAAAATTTTGATTTTGTGACAGCCAGGTTCATTATCATCAAAATAAAATAGAAAAAATAGGGGTCTTCGTTTTTGGGTCTTTTGTGACAAAAGTCATTTTCAGCGTTTGATCTATAAACGTGCGAACAACTAAACAGTGAGAGAGCCATTCTCAAAACGTCTGGGGTGGGGTTTGAGGTCATTTGAGGTTAAATGATGATTTTTTGATAAATCATTATGCTCATTATCGTTAGCAAGCTAAAAAAGTATTACTTTTTTTTTAAATATCATGGAGATAACTAACAGATGTGAGTTGTCAGAGGTTATTTCAGTTCAATATACCTATAATAAATAGATATGCCTATAATAAATAGATTCAAAATAAACATTATATGCTGTACTATAAATCCCACCCCACCCCAAAAATAAATGGAAGAGGGTCTGAAAAATCAAAATACTCGCCATAAAGTATATATTTTTTTAATCATAGTTATAATTAATCAATAGGCCTATAGCATTTGAAGTGGAAAGATTTATCCAAAAAAAAAAATTGTTTTAAAATTTTTTGAAAAAATGAATTTAAGGAATTATACTTTTAAATATTTCAATATTTTTCAATATTTTTTTTAATATTTTTTATTCAATCTCAAATGGCAGCATTAACGATGAGTTACATCAGAATACATTAAAACTCGGAAATACAAAACCTAAAAACACATAAAATAGCACAAAAAGATTACATAATTGAGAACATTAAAGCCCCATTCCCGGCAAAATTTCACTAAAAATGACTTTTTTTAGAAAATATGCATTTGCTTCATCCGCATTTATTTTTTGTGTGGAACACAAAAAATCAAATTTCAGTCTTATTTTACATTTTTTTCATTCTTAGGAATGTCTAAATTCAGTTAAACTAGCAATTCCGTATTATATTTATAAATCTTTATAACATTATACAAAAATTAGATTTTTCTTAAAAATTGAAATTTTGCCGGGAATAGGGCCTTAAAATTAAGTTGAGATCTATAAAACTAGAAATAAGATAAAAATTTATTAGATCAAACATTAACATTCTATTATATAATAAAATATCACAAAAACACAAGGAATAACAATTGGATTATGATTTATACAAAAGTACACATTGGTAGATATAAAAATATAAATAATTTACATTTATTTGACTAGAAAAATAACTGTTAGATTTCATATTAAACAAGGGAAATAGATGTGTTGAATCATATTGCAACAAGAGCCCCGCCTAAATTCTACTATAGGCAAAATTTAGAAACTTATACTAATTGTCATTATTTATTTAGAAGTCTAGTGAGGAATCGAATGGAGCTATTCTGAGGGAACCAATGCTTATATCTATCTGAACTACAACATTTATTAGCAAACTCACTGCACAAATGGATTCTTCTTTCTTCAAGCGTTTGGAGACCAGTAATATTTAGTGCGTCGTTATACGTCACATAATTTGTGCCAAGAATGATACGGCTGGTTCTTTTTTGGATTCTTTCAATCTGTTTGGATTGCTGTTTGGTAATGTTTCCATGCCAGACAGGTGAGGCATATTCAATAGTAGGGCGCACATATCCAGTATACGCTGACACCAAATCTTGGACTGGAACTCCAAATCGCTTGAGCCGACTCAGCATATACAATCTACGACTGCTCTTAGATACCATTGTGTTAACATGTATATCCCAACCCAAGTTGGCCTGTACTGTAAGACCCAATATTGTGGCCTCTGTTACCTTCTCAAGCATTTGATCATTTATCATAAGATTAGGAGGATTTGGGGGTTGGTTTTTAAAGCAAATTTGTAAACTTTACATTTGGATGGATTGAGCTTCAGGTTGTTACAATTGGCCCAGAGCTCCAAACCGTGGACATCCGACTCTATAAAGGTTGGCACCCTGGTAGGACGAACCTCAACCAGGCTTAGATCATCAACATACTTAAAAGAAGACGAATGCGCATTCTCAGATGCATCATTGATCATGGCATTAAATATGATAGGCCCAAACTTCGTGTCTTGTGGGACCCCGCATGAAAGTGTTACCCAGTCCGAGAGTGTTGAATGGTATCGTACCCTCTGACGTCGCGCAGTGAGGAAGTCCACAATCCATGGTAGGATTTCACTTCGGGCACCAAGATGATAAAGATTCTGGACTGCTGCGATCGTGTGATCCACGCAATCAAAAGCTTTGGAGAAGTCCGTCGCTACCAGCGTGCCAACTGTATCTGGTTTATCAGTGCCTTTCTAAATGGTATCAAGTAGTTTAATTAAACACTGGGTGGTTGATGAGCCCTTAATACAACCGTACTGATTGCAATCGATAGATTTGGAAACATCGTTCCAGACCCGCTTAGAAATGAAGCTCTCACAAACCTTAGCAAGAATTGCTGTTAAAGAGATTGGTCCGAGTTTGGTTATTTTAGCCGGTAATTCCTTTGGCATTGGGCCAATAATTGCATCCTTCCACACTTGAGGTACTGATCCCTCAACTAATGATGAATTAAAAATACTAGTTACAGGGATGCTAAATTTGCACGCAAACTCTTTAAGTATTTTCCCTGGGAGTCCATCAGGACCTGTTGCTTTCCTTGCGTTTAATTTACTCAGTTCTTTGTACATATCCCAGACATGGATTTGAGGTGGGGTTGTAGCAGGCAAGTACGCAGGCAATTGTTTAAGATTTATTGGGGGCCTACTCTGAGAGACTGAAGCAAAGGTCTGGTTAATTGCTTCTGCAATTGCCTTCACATCACTCGGGGGTATACCAGGGACAAGAATCATAGGTCGAGGCTTGCATTTATTAGATATCAATTGTATACCCTTATGCCAACCCGATGGGTCACTGGTATTGAGGTTCTGAAGACATTCGTTGTAGAAAGACTTCTTAGCTTGGATGATGGAGTATATAATTTTATTACGAAGAAAGCGCCAATGATATATTTTACCCTCCGCAAATGCTAACTGACGTTTTTTATTAGCATTTTAATTTTGGCAGTCATCCATGGTTTATCACTTGTATGAAGTTTTACCACCTTGGTGGTAAGTGTATATGCATGGCTCTATTCAAAGTATTGTAAAACGTGTCAGCCTTATCTTGAGTACAAGTAGCGTTCAGAACCTCACTCCATGTGTTTTGTGATCCATCTTCCGAATTCATACATTCGTGATTTAAGTAATGGCCTAACAATCACTTGTTTGCGCTACCCACTGTCTTAATATTGTTTGGAGACCAAAATACAGTGTCATGGTCGCTACGACCAATCGGGGCACTTACAATTGGGTTACTATAACGATCATTAATGTTAGTGATTATGATGTCTGAAGTAGCCTTGCCGCGGGTAGATTTATCTACAACTTGCCTTGTTGCATGCGCTCTATTTATTGCACAGATATCAACATGGTTGAAATTCTCAATATAACAATTCCTAAGTCAGAATATTTTTATTTGAGTTTATCAAGAGTAGATATAATATGCTCAACTAAGTTCTGATGATATTTCGATTTGGGTGGAATATACACTGCACATACAACTATTGCAGATATACTACGCGTATGAGGACGAACATATCACCATATACATTCAAGTTCGTCAGGAACCGCTATGTCATTTAAACAATTTACATGTATGTTGATCCTTACATACACGGCGACTCCACCTCCGCTTTTCTCCGTTCATATTCTTTATTGTTTATTATTATGTTGCTTAAAAAACACGACTCAAGGAAATATACTTCACAAAAACAATAAAAATAGGCCTATAACAAGGAATACCCACAAAAGTTTGATTCACAATATCAAAAACAAAAGAAGTCGGAAAGCAACTGAGGTAGCACTGCCGGAGCTTCCACACACAAACATTTAATCGCACTTTACTTGCTTTCGCTACCACGACAAAAAAATATGAATCACATATGCCCCATATGCCACAAAAATATGATCACATATGCCCCATAATATGCAAACTAACTTAAATATACAATATAGGTTGGAAAATATAATATAAGATAAGATAAGATACACTTTATTGCTCCAAGTCGGAAATTCAGTTCTCGCATTAAAATACATTAAAACAATTAAAAGAATGATCAAATATAGGGCGTCCGTATTCTTAAAAATATTTAGTATATGCATATTTCTATTTCTTCCAATGAAGAAAATTACAGGTAACATGTACACTGTATTACATTTGACATTGCCTCACAGGAATTCAATATCGTCGTGATACATCATGCATACATTGTAATTTGGGTCTCAAATGTTTCATTGTCAATTGCAAAAGCTTTTTATCCATCGATTCCTGAGTTTATACAATCAGGCTTCTAAACTCGGTCGACTGATTATCATAGGAAAAAATGGTTTAAAATCGTCTGGGAATTTTGTTTTCATTATCCCAATGGAGATTTTGATTCAGAGCCACTAGTGGCTATAGCAACAATAATAAAAGTTGGCCAATTCCTATGACTGCTCCCTGGCAAAATCAAGGACTGGTTGGTTGAAAAGAATCAACAAACGTTCCAACACTCCACCGAAACCCAAATACAGTTCTCCCTGCAATTAAAGAACATTTTTGGGACCGGGGTTTCCATGGTCTGTAAAAGCTTTAGTCTCTAATTAGAACAATAAAGATAAAAGACATTTGTAAATTTGGGACCAGGACAAGTGGTGTTTAATTGGAGGTGGTCTTCAATTGGAAGGGTCTTCAATTTGAGCGAGACTGTACATTGACTTGGATCTTTTCTGATTAGCAAAGTTCGTTGCATAAAAAACCCAATGCGCGCATTCCTCGTACTGCAGCTGTGTTATCGCATACTAGGCACTATAACAATGCTTATCGGATCAAAGTTGCCTAACAGGAGATTGCCATACACATTTTCGTAATGGCTGACATGACTAGCCTAGACCCTTAACCGACTTTCATGAGTATACGTTTTATAGAAATTGTTCCATGGTTCTCCATCCCAATTACATTGGCGATTCTATAATTTGGTAGCGTTTATATCCAGTATGACGATAATTTTGATCCTGGCGCTATGCCTACGAACGTAGCTTGTATTGCGAGTCGTGGTCTGAAAAAAAACACTCGTCTATGAGTGACGAGCAGTATGACATAATCGTAAAACTAGTCCAGGGAACCTGTCCTGTGCTGAAAGATCTCAAGTGGAAAGAACAGCCCTTACCCGGTTTAATCGTAACAGAGAATGATTTACCGTTAAAGGCAATACACCAGTACTGTTTTTTAATGGAAAGGAAGTAGTAAAATCTTCCCAACGTCAAAAATTGGTCACCAAAAGCTTTTATTCGACGAAGGGATGTGGTGCTCGACGTCTGAATTACCGTTTAAAAGGATAAATTCACCGGATTTTCAGAACCCTCGATACATAATGTGCTTTCAAAAAGTCAAATTCACCGCCGTCTGCAAGTAAAGTCTACTAACAAAGCTCCCATTCAACCAATATCTGCGAAATCCGTGATGGATCGGGTGCAAATAAACCTTATAGATATGAAGAATAAGATTAAATATAAAGGAAAGTTTTATAGATACATACTGAGCAAACCTGATGATATGTCTTGTTGAGACCTTTGGGGAAGAAATCAAGCAGTGTCGTAGCCAAAGAACTAGCGACCTTATCTGACGTTTTTGGTAATCCACAATTGGTTCAAAATGACCAAAGATCAGAGTTTCGTGAAAAGGTTTCTTCTATGATGATCAGCAGACCGGATGCGAATCCGGGTCTCCTGCCGGACTTCCGTTCTTTGTCGAACAGCCGGAGGAGGAACCTTCCAGAGAAAAGACGCTCGGCGAGCGACGAAGGCGAGCAGACGGAAATGCCCATGCATTCCAGCTCGAAGCTTCCGCTCGCTATCAGATTCATCATCTGCTGCACTACGCTCCCTTCGCTACCGTCGATGTGTTCCGGCACCAGGTGTCTCCGGTGGGGACACACCTTGCGGACGCCTTTCTCGAAGCAGGCGTAGCACAGGTACGATTGCGTGATGTACTTTACGAGAGGTCGTCCTTCCTGTTTGATCGTCACCAGCTCCTGGGACCAGTGCTCGCTGGAGGTCATCGACGACGTAAACAGAACCGACACGTTCTTCGGTTGAAACACGGGCAAGGTGGATATCATCGCTGCTTGCTTCATCCAAGGGTATTCGTCCATCCATCCGAGGTCGCAGCTGGTTCCTCTGGAAGCCTGAAAAATATAAAAAGAGGGATTTAGTGAAAGTGCGGAAGATGGGTGTGGCAGCACTCAACGCGTACGTGACTGCGAAACGTTACAACATCTACCACGTCGACAAACTTAACGAATGCGTTCCGAATGCTTGTGGATTCGCGGAACCGCTGCAGGATGGTACCCACTTCGTTTGCGAAAAGTCTCTCAGGATCCACGTCTGCGCGGCCTACGAACGATTTTGCTTTATCCAACATCTGGACCACAACGTCAGAAGATGCTCGCTTACCGGCAAGGAGTTCTACCTGAATGATTACGGACCGGAGGTTGTGGGACGCGACCTGCCGCTGTTCGTGGGACAGAGACGAGACGCCTCTAGGACGCGGAGTAGGGATGGTGCCATGGCAGGTTTCGCGAACGCGGTCTGCATGGTGTTTAAAAATCTCACGAACCGAGAAAAGCGACGTGAGTACAACTGCACCTTCTTAGTGAAGAGAGGACGGGACATCGTCGTGCGAATGTTGGAGAGGGAGACGAAGTTGATGCAAGCTCTGAGGGAATCGTTTCTGGTGCACGTCTCTTCCGAAAGACTACCGGACTAGGGTGCTGCGGTCAACGAATCGTTTATGCATGACGTCAAGCAGTTCCTGTGAGACCTGATGACGCTTCTGCTCTGCTATTCTGAACAGACGGAATCGAAGAAGCATTTCTTGCTATCGAACTCGGACGAAAGCACTTTGTACCTGCTCAAGAGGACCGTGTATGGCGTTCGCTTCGAGGACTCCGTCATGCTACTGCCTAGGTTCCATCGGCTGAGACCACTTCCCGGAGACCATCTGCTGCCTTGGATATTCGAGGTGAGCACATCCCGTCTGACGGAATGTTCGGTTCTGCTGCAACGGATGATGGGCGAGAAGGTGTGCAGGTTTCACATGAAACTATTAAGTCGTTAAAAACTTAACTTTTTGTTTCTGTTTTTTTCTTTTTGTAAAATTCGTGTGAATGCGCGAAGATGCTGCAGCAGCTGCTGCTGCGGAGGCGACGATGACGACGTCGTCCTCCGTGATTATCTGTTGCGCCGAAACAACCGGTTCAGATTGCGGTTCCGTTTTCTTCAACGATCTTCTAACCGTTTCCGGTTCCACGTACCAAGAGATGAGGCGGATGCGTTTGCTAGCTGACGAGAGCCAAGACATCTTGGGTTGCCCGGCCGAACGCAGGTTGTCATTAATGACAAGAACGAGACGAAGACTTCGAGAATCTCGTACGTGCGTGCTTTTTCGTGAAGAACGTCGAGATCGAACCACGTACCGGCTGTTGCGGTACGTGGCCGATATCGGAGTAGGAGACCGGCCTTGCATCTCGTCTTGACCTGTCTCGTGTACGGGTGCGTCGTGCACCACTTCGCCGCCGAGGACCTCCCTCAGCGAGCCTGCACGTGGACTCTCCTCTTTGGACGCAGCAAGGAGATCGTTGAACAGTGGAGCGACGAAAGAATCGAAGCCGAGATAGTCAACGCCGAACAAGTTTGGGCGGACAATCTCCTCGTCGCGGGACACTCGCAATACCTGAACATCTGAATGAAGGAAGATCGAGCGAGCGTCGCGTAGCTGAAGAAGAAGGCGGAGATGATAGAGTCGGAGTTCGCGAGTTTCGAGAAGGTGGCGTTGGACGTGGATTTCGACCGACTGTTCGGATCCGTCGCTTCTTACGTGCAAGACCGCGATTTCCTCAAGGACAGATTGAGAGACGACAATCTCATAAGGAGCGACGTTGACGAACTCGAAGAATTCCGGTCGCAACTGCCCCCTTTCGGGACCCAGACGGGAGACGACCCACCGATACAGGACTGCTGTCATTACGAAGCGAACCTCTCAGCAATCTTGCTGAATGTCCTCTGCAAGTTCTCTTCCACACGGATGAACGGGTGCGTCGATAGCGTTGGACACGCCGACTCAAAGCGTGGAAGCGGCCGAGATATGTTGGTACGATCTGTCGGAAGCCAACTACCGAAACCTGCTTTGGTTAGAAGAGAGGGTTCGCACACGATCATCCGTCGACGTCCGACGATCGAAGAGATGCCAGCGCTGGCGAAGAGCTTTTTGACGCTTTGGAACGGTATGACGACGAAGAAGAGACGACTTCGTCACGCCACCGGCGACTTCGACGGAGTTGGAGGACGCGACGTTACCAGCGGGGCTTGCACCGCAGCAACAGGAGCAACAGTATGCGGAATCCGTGTTGGATTCCGAAGCCCTTGGCGACCTTCCCGTGATCACGGAACCGGAGGAAACGACGGAAACTGGAAGAGGAGAAGGCGATCGCGAAGGCCCAGCATCCAATCTCCCGTACGACTTAAATTCGCAGGATTATCGCGAAATGGAAGAAACAATCGAAGACAAGCAGCCAACGACGACGACGACGACGAAGACACGGGGCAGCGACACCGACGGGGGATCTTTCCCCTTACGAGGACGAGCAAAGTTCGCTATTGACGCCAAACGTGAAGTGGGTGGACGCGAACTGGAAGCAGTACACTTCGGGATTCCTTCAGGAAAACGAAAACGACGATCTGGAGTGCGATCTATCTCAAGACGGTCGACGAGTCCTAGACGAACCGGAGACGTACGCGAGATCCTCGTCGTCTTCGACGCCTGCGACTCCCAAGTCCGTCGCGTTGGAGGGGGAAAGGCTGAACGTGGCGAGATCTCGATGCGCACTTTCGAGAATCGGTGAAGGAGAACGAACGTACGTTGGAACCGGGCAATCAGAAGCTGAACGAGGTGCAGGACAAACTTGCGGAAAAGAACGAAAACTGACAAAAGCCAGAGGAGGCAAAAATGTCCGCGTTGAGAAAATTGTCCAACGTTCGCAGCATCGCGGAGGAAGAGGTCGAACGTCTCAAGACCGAACTTGCTTCCAAGACGGATGCCCTAAAGGAAAGGGATCTGGACGTGGTTCGCTTGGAACCGGAGCTGAAAGCCGCGAGGAGAAAGTCGAAGCAGCAGCTACCGGAAGAGAGCGGCGGCGAGCTGCAGCAAAACCTGCAGGAAGCCGTCCGCAAACTGAATGACCGAGAGATATCGCACGCTTGGAAGAGGAGTTGGAAGAGAAAGACAACAAAATCAGCGCGCTGAAGAACGATGTCCATGTACGAATATCGAGTGGACGTCTTGGAAGAAAACCTGAAAACGGCTGGCAAGCGATACGACGAAGTGAAAAACGGATTGTGGAGGTGGCCGCGAAAAAGGTCGGCGAGCACGCGCAATCTATGGCCGAAAAGAATGGGAGCTGTTAAGACGGCAACCCGAAGAGCCGTTGTACGAAATGGAAGTGAACCTCGGAGAGTGAACCGCGGTGAGCGCAATCCGATCTGGATGAGGAACGGAAGATAGTGATGCGATTGAAGAGTGTGATCGAGGACCTGAAAAAGGAGCAAACGCATCTTTCGGAGATCTTGGAGAGAACAGGATCCTGAAGGAGGAGGTGGAAGCGAACGCAAGGAGGATCGAAAAGATCGACGACGAACATCGCGTGTCGAAACGGACTCGGCGACAGAGACAGACTGATTTCGGACAAAGATCGCTCGACGACCAACTTGAAGGAAATCGCCCGAAGTTCGGTAACCCTCGAGAAGGTGAAATGAAATTGCGACTGGCGACCTGGGAAACGGCGGCTGCCAAGGACCTCCAACGACGATCAGCGACAAAGCTTGAAGAGACCGAGAAGCAGGTGGAGAGTCTGAAGGAACGGTTGGATGACAAAGATCGAGCCAACGCGAAGAAGGAGATCGCCTCGCTCAGAGACTTCGTGCCAAAAAAAGAAAAGGTGGCAACAGCTTCCAAGGAACGCAGCGACGACGACGCCCGACGTTCGGTGATTTTCGAAAAGATCAAAGAGGATCTGCGACTGTCAACTCGTGAAGCGGAGACTGCCAAGGTCGCCAACCTTCTCGAGTGGCAGTTGTAGCACGCAGGCTCCAGCGTGTTTTCGTCAATGTACATACCTTTGGTTAGAGGGCGGTTATTGAGGTCGACGTACGTGAGAACTGTAGCAGTATCTGCATATGACGAAGGACTCGGACCCGCTTCCAGGTTCGTACATCTGATCGTACGCGTACTGCACATCGGCGCACCTTCATCTCCGACTCCTCCTCCTCCTCGCTCAAAAGGAAAAGGGCATTGGTCACTCGGGACTGCAGAAACCTGCGTTCGCGAACGTCGTTCAGGATGAGGATGCACTCGACAAGACCGGCCGATCTGTCCGGCAGGACGAATAAGAGGTTAAACGGCAAGTTGGATCGCGTGAACTCCAACACCCTCTTAAGCATCGGATGTAACGGTTTGGTCTTGACGCCGTTCAGATGCGCCAGTACGACCCTGATGATTGCCGACTCGTGCACCCTGTCGGTCTTCGGGACGACGTGGTAGGACGTTTCCGTTCGTCCAGATCGGATCTCAGCCATCTGCGAATCTCGTCGAGATTGGCAACAGCCGCCGCGATTTTGCTGTGGTGCAGACGGAAGAGGGTGTCGTAAAAGTACCGGACGAACTCCTTCTTGCGCCGATCGTCGGTTTCCTCCTCCCGTTCCTCGTCGTCGGCACAAAACCCTCCGAGCGCAACGGTCGCTTCGAACTGCCTTTTCTCTTCCTCGCTGCACCTCGCCCACTTGGTTCTGTGCGAACTCTTGGACGTCGTGCCCAAACACGAGCTGACGAGTTCGACGAGTCTCGAACGATCATCGCATTCGCAGTGCGCCTTGAACATGTACGCGAGACCTGCGACGAAAGCCGGGAACGCCATTTCGCACGACATGGTCAGGAATGAGCAATACCGTGGGTTTGCTAAAAGATATGTACGCACGCCCAAAAAACAAATACGAAATCACTCACGTTCGCAGTGTTGGATTTGCTCCTGAATTTTGTAGTTGCGCCTGATCTCTGCGTCACCTTCACGCCGTCCGGAACGCCCTTGAACACGATGCCGTACCTCCGCCGAGCCATCTCCAGCAGCTTGATGATGTCCTCCCGATTGTTGTGAGCGCAGTTTAGATCCTGGGCAAAATTGACAACGGAGATGCCGGATTCGTGCACCAGGAGCGCCGCAACGACCAGCTGACCGGCTCTGTTCTTGCCGCTTCGCCGGGGAACCCTGCCGACGATAAACTTCCTGTCGCACTCTTCCAGCTTCCTGACGGCTGTCTGGCGCACAACGGGATGCCACCTGGTGGGTTCCGTCAACTACTCGGCCTCCTCGTCGGAGAGGACGCCAAGGATGCGCTGCGCCAGAATTCGAAGCTCGGAAGCTCGGTCGCCTAACACCTTTCAGTAGGGACGTAGTATATCAAGACAGTTCTTGCGCTGTCTTAACTGGAAGTTTAATACTGCTGTCAACAAGGCTGTAGAGTCACTCGAAGAACCAAGACTTCACATTAACTACCACATATTGCAGACACTGAAAATACAATGTGCATTTGAATTTGAACACGTCATCAGTGTCAGGAGGTTGATAAGGAACGCCGGGAAATCAAGTGGTCTTGCCATGATACTTCGGTAATACTTACCGGTTAAAATGGTATTGCGCTTGGTTAATGTTAAAGAGAACTGGATCACCGGTTTTGTTCGTCATAAAGCACAATTTTTGGAGAGGAAAATCGTCAAACAAGTGATCTTAACCAGTGTCGTCCTAGACAAATCCTTTACAATGTACATATTATATATCTATGTATGTAAATGTGAATGTTGGTGTCGAAAAATAGGAGCAAACTTTGCTTGTTTTAGCTCCATGTTGTATTGTAATAAAGTAATATGTAACTTTTAAGGCCTAATGCTTTGTAATGCCATTCAACAAATTATCTTTCATGTAAAATTAAATGTACAAGAAAATGACATACAATGCGTATGAATGTATGGCTGTAAATTATAAAAAGGAATCAAGATAAATCAAAATATTATTTCAATTATGCCTAGAGCAACAATCATTTGGTTGATAAACAATATATATGACAATGAATACGAATTTTAAGAGAGGCGTATATTTTCCTGAAATATTGTTTAATGTTAAATTAACCAGCAGTTGAAGTTGAAAATTCACTTATCCTCTTACTATCGTTGTATTGCTTTAATTATTTATGCAATGCAATTCAAATACTGTATAGGAAAATATACTTAAACACAGATTAGTGTACAGTATTTGTTAAAATCCTAATTGCACCAAATCTGCCACCTGCATCTCATTTTTATGTTCTTCACCTTGTCTCCAAACCGAATGTGGCAAATGCCTATATAGAACAGATTTTTTGTTTACATAATATTGCAGAAAATCTGTTGAAAATTAATAATAATTATAAATAACTAAATTGAAGATATTTCAGGTTGAAAATCTACTGATCCTTTTCGTATTTGTTTTCTGTTCAGTATTATATGCAATTCATATATTTATTGGACGTTTTACAATTTAATTTATTTCTTTGTATTAGCTGGCTTTAGATACTTTATTAAAATAATTATAAATGTTCATGGTATGTTTTGCAAGTATTATATAATAATTTTGTGTTAGATACATTGTATTGGTTTTGAGTTAGTATTTATTTTGTGTAATTATGAATTGTTTAAAGAGCCTTAATAGAGGCATCAATTTTCCACGATCGAAAGTGTTCGTGAATTAATGGTAATTTCACATAGAAAAATTATTTATATCGGCCTATTATAAGATTATGGTTAAAATAAATCTATTTTTACTATGAAAAATGTGAAAATGTGGCGTTCTTTTCAATCGAATATTGAACATGAACTTGATTGGATGCAAATTTGTTCTCCTCCAACATACACTTTATTTTACATATACCCAGAACCAACATCCCCTCGCTCTCGAACCCCACATACATGCAGCTTACCAATTATACAATACGGTTTTTGGCTCAAAATAAGGCAAACCAAAGCTGCTCAGTGGTAAAGGGGGAGCGCTTGAACGGGCATTTATTTATTTTATTTATTTATTTATTTTTATTTATTTATTTTTTTATTTATTTATTTTAAACACATGTGCTTCAACTACCACGAGGAAGTGTGGCGCCGGGCCGATATTTCCGACGAATTCAGGGGTTTATGAAAAGCTTATGAAAGCGATGTTACATTCTACTAGTATATAAAAAATACATATAATTTTTTTTCTTGGCAACATTTTTATGGTTTGTGTGTTTGTGTACAGGTATAAGTTTTGTTCATGCACTTTTTATTATTTTGAACTTTCATGAACTTTGACGCATAATATACCTGTCCTAGATACAGTTCATGACAAAGTGCCAACTACATGTATTATATTTCAGTGACATGTTTTCCATTACATAGGCCCATATTTGATCTTAAATAACCTTTTGACATAATATAACCTTTGAAAACTGATAACACGTACCTGGTGGGCTTCTTACATTTATATAAGAACCATTTTTTTTTTTGCAGCATGCATAATGATCCATTTTTTTTTTTGCAGCATGCATAATGATCATAATGATTTATCAAATTCATTATTTGACCTTAAATGACCTCAAACCCCTAGCAGTATCCCCAAAAGTTTTGGTTGTTCGTATGCCTCATAAACCAAACGCTGAAATGCGCTTTTGTCACAAAGTGCACTATTTGGCCATTTTTGGGGTCTTAGCTGCTACATTCAACGTAAAAGAAATTATTACATTTGTGGGCGAAATGGTCATTTTTTGTTGTTACATTTGTGGGCATTATTACATTTGTGGCCGATGATCGTTAATATGATTTGTGGGCGCTGTTTATTACATTTGTGGGCGCTGCTTGTTAAATTTGTTGGCATTTTTACATTTGTGGGCGATGTGTTTTTACATTTGTGGTTGTTATTACATTTATGGGCGTTTTCACATTTGTGGGTTCAACAGCCCTCCATCTGCCAAAGTCCCTCTCTGAGCCCCCTATTTCAAATACCTGGATCCCCAGCTACTTATTATGGCATTAATAAATAAGTAATAAATGAATAGAATATTAAAATATGGGTTTAGGCCTATTCTATACTTTTGAGGATTACCATAACCACGAACTTGTGAACTATTATCAGTACAGACTCCCTAAATGTGCCACACATAGCTCCATCATCCTCTCCCATCATTTCACATGCATTGATTTGTTATAATTAGATTGGTAATCATTCCTTTGTTTTTATATTATTTGGCATTACAGTCAGATAATTAAGTGACGTTTATATATACAGTAATAATTATAATATACCGGTACCGCATTTATTCGAATGCACCCCGGAGCGTTTATTGTTCATATTGTTTTTGAGGAGCCAGCGTTTACTGGTAAATGTAGTCTACTATGCATAATTAATGTTAAAAAGTGTTTTTGCATGGCTTATAAATCCCTAATTATCAGTGAATTAAATAATTCCACTAGGGTAAAACACTAATAATTAATTCAATGTTTAAATTATGTTGCTTCCAATTCCGTCCATAGACTTAGAGACAATTCGAAGAGAAATTAAACGCCCCGCATTAATTCCTAGTGACCTTTTTTGGGGGGAGGGGGGTTGGACTTTTAACCGAGGGGGAGTTTATTCAAAGTAGGGCGTTTATTTGAATAAATAATATGACATTTTTAATTGTTTTAAAACATGATGGATCACAGGATGCTACCCATAAATTAATTATAGTCTGTTAGGCATTCTTTTGTTTGAAGAAAACTATAGAGAAGAATGTAATTCAAGGAGAGAAAAACGTAAAGCACAGGCCAGCTCAGAATTATCTTTCACATGTTCATACTGTCAGCGCTAATGCTCCTCAAGAATTGGATTTTTTAGTCACCAACAAGCATGTGCACTGAAATTTAACTTGACAGATTGATGCTAGTGTTGCTGTTGATGTAAAATCCCATAATTTTTTTCAACATAGTCTTTGAGACTGACGGTGCCAATGATGATGTTATGCATTTTAAATTATGACGTATACTCTTTCAATTGTGTTTGGTTTCAAGTTTTTTAATTGTCATTGCTGGTATTTTGTGAAAAATAAATAAGGTTCTCCCTCCATGGTGCGAATGGGCAGTGTGAATGAAAATGTATAGCTTCACTATAGGCCTATTTGAAGTCACGTCTGGATAGCTGGACATTGTATTTTTACCATAATAATAATTACGTTAAAAGTAGTTAAATCCTTATTGTACAGTAGTTGTTTTCTAAATTGTACAAGTGTTTATTAGCGTGAAATTGTGTGTGCCTCGCATGACTCGCACTATTGGTACTCCTTTAGGGAGAGGAGTAGACGTAGCTCCATAATTTTCCCACTGCTGCACAATAATGTATTCACCAAATGGGGTAGATATGAAGTCAACACCCCTAACTTGTTCCGATCCGACCTGGATGAGGTGAATAACGGTATCGGGTCTGCAATTTAACGCCCACTTTGTCAAAGCACCACACCCCTCCCCACCCCACCGCTATTAATAATGGCTGGACCACTTTCAAAATGCCTTATAGTAGAGCGGCTAAGGAGAAAAATCGTGCACTTTTGGAAGAAAGCATGAAACTTCCCACAGTGATACTATGACACATAAGGATCATTACAAAAAATAGACCCCAAAAAATAAGCCGCTTAGTGGCCGCTATCTTGAAATTTAAAATGGCCGCCAAAATATTACATTTTTATCAATAATCTTCATATCTACAGCACCTAGCAATGTCATTCAAAGTTCCTTAACTATGTTTTCAATATCAGGGAGTATTATGCAATAATGAAAAATTATGTCAGGTGGCCACTATCGCATATTTGATTTCAAGATGGCTGCCAAAATATTGTTATTTTTGTCATTATTTTCATATCTACCGTAACGAAACACAGTCAATCACACCTTTAACCATGTTTTTAATATCAGAGAGTATCATGCAATCATCAGGAAATTATGTT
>NW_022744156.1:11135-21172 GCF_011630105.1 Anneissia japonica | reverse complement strand
TTCATTCCTGATGATGACATAATTAATGTCGAAATATTGAATCCCAACACGATGGCGTGTATTTCAATACTTGGAGTATGTATTATACTTTCTTATCTGAGATTAATCAGTGGACCTTTCGATATTTAATTTATGTCTACATAATTTAATTTATGCTAAAGTTATCTATAGACTTTTCTTGAATTTCCTTGATGTTTCTTTTATTTCTTTTTACTTTCTCCATTATATTCATTTTCCATTCTTTTTTAATTCTTTTCCCTTTCCAGTTTTTTTCTTTTCCTTTCCGTTCTTTCTTTTCCTTTCTTTAATTTTCTTTTCCGTTTCTTTCCCTTTCAATATTTACATATATTTATATATTATTTGAAAATGAAAATTAGCCATCTCATGGACATGAGGTCTATTCGATATTAGTGTCTTCGCACCATTAATTTGAATATTTGATTTATGTTTACATAATTTCATTTAGGCTAAAACTAGCTTTAATATGAACGATTTTAATATCTGCATTTACCTCTCTCCCTCTGCACTTGCTCTCATACCGTACAAAGCAGTTATTTACTTATTTTTCTATTTTCATTACTTTCGATTGATTACCATCAATTTGTTATTCCTTAACTGTTTTCTATTAATTTTTTTAATTTCCATTTCTTTCATGTACCTTTCTTAATTGGCAATCATTCTGAAATCCAACCTGGCAGTTGTCAAACTTCTTTCTAAATGGTGTTACTTTACTGACATAGGCAGGTCTCACTATGATTATGAGATGTTTGATGATTGCATGATATCCCTAATTATACATATACACAATCTTGATTCACAGTGCTAGTACTTTACTTATGTTAATATGGAAAAAAATCAAATATTTTGGCCGCTATCTTGATATCCAATATCGCAGCCATCTTGAAATTCAATATGGTGGCCATTTGATATAATTTCTGATATCTGCATGATACTCTCGGATATCGAAAACACGAGTAGACGGGAAGAAAAAAAAATTATATGTATTTTCTACATATTAGTAGACTCTAAAATCGATTAAATAAGCCTTTAAATTGTTAACACTTTAGGGGGCTTCGCCACATGGACTACTTTCGGAACCTTATAATCGAAGCTCGACCATGCCCACATTGCTTTCGTCGGGGAAATCTGACCCCTCGTCGGGGACCTCGCCCCCCCCCCGTTCGGACAAATCCTGGCGCCACCCCTGAATATCAATAATTAAGTTGTCGGCCGTCTTGAAATTTAATATGGCAGCAATCTTGAAATTCAATATGGTGGCATTCTGACATAATTTCTGATGACTGCATGATAGTCCTTGATATCGAAAACATGGGTAACGGTCTTTAAATTGACAGTGCTAGGTGCTGTAGATAAGATATTGACAAAAATAACAATAATTTGGCGGCCACCTTGAAATCCAATATGGCAGCGCCACCTGACATAATTTATGATGATTGCATGACACTCCCTGATATTGAAAACGTGGGTAATGATCTTCAGTTGGAGTGATATGTGCTGTTGATATGAATACATAGGCTAAAATTAATTATTTTGGCGGCCATGTTAAATTTCCAGATGGCGGCCATTTTGAAATTTATTATGGTGGTCTTCTGACATAATTTGATGGATGCATGGTAGTCCCTGATATCGAAAACATGGGCAACGAACTTTGATTGACAGTGCTAGGTACTGTATATATGAATATTGACAAAAATATCATTAATATGGCGGCCATCTTGAAATCTAATAAGGCGGCGTCATCTGACATAATTTCTGATGATTGCATTACACTCCCTGATATTGAAAACATGGGTAATGATCTTCAATTGGCAATAACATGTGCTGTAGATATGAATATATTGGCTAAAATCAAATATTTTGGCGGCCATATTGGATTTCAAGATGGTGGCCAATAGGAGGCGTTATTTTTTGGGGTCTATTTTTTTTAATGATCTTTAGGTGTCATAGTATCACTGTAGGAAGTTTCATGCTTTCTTCTAGAAGTGCACGATTCTACCTGAAATTCAACCTTAGCAGCTCTACTATAAATACATTTTGAGTAAATAATAACCAATAAACTATACAAACAAGCTATTGCGGTTATTTCTTATGGTTACAAACCATTTTATGAGTCTTCCAAAACATAAGAAATTAGCATTAGGGACGACAGTGTATGAAAATATACCAAAGATATCACACGTCCGAAAAAATGTTTTCATTTGGGTGATTTTGGCAGTGTACCGACAGACAATCCACTGTTAATCACAGAAGAATACACTGTTCCATAATGTGGAAATGGGCCGTACTACAAACTATGGGAGAACAACATAAATCTCTCATACGAAAGACGATGCTCTGTTTATTTTTGGTGCCGGTGTTTTTATTATTGATATTAAAAATAATGTTTTAATTATTATTTATGTTATCATTATGTTGCACTTAGTCATACATTATTTGATTTGTAGGTGGTTTTTATCAAGACAATCATGGATATGTTGACACTGGTAATTACACAACCGACTGTAACCGGTGTGTAAATGGAACATTTTCCTCTGAACCTGGAGCTACCTCAATATTTTATTGCAAGGCATGTCCATCGGGAACCAACACAGAGGTAATGGCAGAACTTGAAGCATGTGCATGCTTAGAAAACTTCTATCGCACTTACCGCTACGGCGCATGTAAGCCGTGCCCCGAAGGCGTTAACTGCACAGGTGGTTACCAGAAATTGAAAGAGGGCTACGGATGGTCGTGGAATTTTACAAGTTATCCTGATAGTTTAGATGAGTACAGACTATTTGTCCATAATCTTACTACTTCCAATTTCAAACTTTCTGAACCTAATACTTTAAATGACACAGTGTACACAGGATATCTACCGGCAGCCCACAAGTGTCCACGAAGCGAGAGTTGCCTTGGTGGAAATATTGAAGCAAAGTGCTCGGAAGGTTATTCTGTTAATGTTTGGTTATGTGCTGTGTGCAGTGATAATTATTACGAATTATTTGACAAGTGTTACAAATGTCAGGATAAACACATCATAATAATTGTTTTGATATTGATAACTTTGGTGGTCGTATGTGTTTCGTACTTAGTGTGGAAACTGGATAAACGAAGACCCCAGGCAATGCGCAACGATGCATTCGTGATTCATCTCAAAATCGCCATCAATTTCTATCAGGTTCTGGGTATTCTATCTGAAGTTAATGAAATACATTGGCCAGATTCGTTTCAATCTGTTGGAGAGAGTCTCCAGTATCTTGATATAATACGTTATTTAAATCTTCTGAGCCCCAGTTGTATATTTCATGGTGTTTGGAATGCTTACACATTTTTGTATATCGCCATTGCAACACCATTCACTATTATTTTGTTAACATCAATCGTCTTCTTCATCCTGCGCATTTACAGATGGTACAAAGAGGATCACTCTGTGCATCACTTAACGGATAAATTCCTGTCGATTACAATGATGATGCTGTATTTAACCTATGCAAACACTTGCTCAAACATTATGGCGGTAGGGCCGTGGTCAGTTCGTACATTTAATGTCGCAGCTGATGATGATAACGACAAAAAGCGAGTTTTAACTTCCGACTACTCTATCGATATCGATGAATCTAATGGTTCAAAATACGAGAGTAACAAGAACATCGTGTATGGTTCGTTGGTGTATGTGATTGGTTTTCCACTTGCTATCATACTGGTATTGTACCGTAGATACAAACGCCATGGGGAACGATCTGGTACAATGGGAATGAGGTTTTTCTGCAAGCAATACAGTTCCAGGTTTTGGTACTGGGAGGTAATTGATATGTACAACAAAGCTATACTCGCCCTTATTGCTAACTTCAAGGATGACGAACCCTCCAACATGTCATATTCGCTCTTCATCACGGTCATCCTCATAGCATTACATCTGTATCTTGAACCATTTAAGGAGAAGTCAGATCAGAGGTTCCAGTTGTTGACACTTGTCTTCGTTATCGTCAACTTGTCGGTTGGCGCAATTGTTGACATGACAGAGTCCGGGGGAGTTTTGATGTACATCACAGACGACACAATATCTGTTCTTCGTGACGTCACACCCTTTATTCTTTTGCTACTCAATCTCTCAATTATGTTGGTAGTATTTGGTAAGTGTTTATTTCTGGCCCTGGTTTATAGTATACTTGCATTTTAATTTTTTTTTTTCCAAATTAAGCGTAGTTCATTCAAATTATGATTTATCTGATAATAGAATCAATCAGTATTATTTTTTTCATTAAATAATGTTTCATTAAAATAATGATTTATCTAATGATAATAGAATCGATAAATATTACATTATCATTGAAGAATGTTGCATTAGAATAATGATTTATCTAATGATAATAGAATCAATAAATAGGCCTATTATTTTTTCCATTAAATAATGTTTTATTAAAAAAATATTTCTCTAATGATAATAGAATCAATCAATATTATTTTTTCATTAAATAATGTTGCATTAAAATAATGATTTGTCTAAATGATAATAGAATCAATCAATATTATTTTGTATCCTTACACAGTTGATCTACTTAAAAAAGTCAAGGAGGGCTTCTCTGAAAGGTCGACTGGCTTACTCAAACTCAGAAATGTTGGCGATGAAGTAGAAAACAACGGGGATGATCAAAACGAAATTTCCTCAATACTTCAAGATTTCGACAGCTTATCAACATACAATCCTACGAATAATAGCTAATAGTTGTGAATGGAATACTAACGCTATAATCGTTTGCCGTTCAATTTATTATATGAATAAGCTTTACAATTACATCTATACTCAATGGTCTTTATGTGATAATAATGTAATATAAATGACTGACCTACAGTACAACATTTCGTTTTCCTTTCGTATATATTTGAGATACATTTATGTATACAGTCTCCTATTATTTTAATAACAATATTTTCCCCGATTTAAAGACACATATAGGTACTACAGGCCATTGCATTTTTTTACTACAAAATAATGTTAACATCTCTCTTTTTGACTCAGAACCGACATTCTACGTTTCTACTTCTGCAAAGAAGCGGCTCGTCAAGATTCTCGTTCACACTCAAGCATATCAATTTAAAGAAAACGTTCCATCAGTTATGAGAAAACAATTATTATTATTATTATTATTATTATTATTATTGGATTTTGTAATTTGTGTATATTTCCATATTATGTTCAGGAAAAGGAACTATTTCGTTAATACGCTACGCCACATACGATATTAAACCTCTTTTTTATTCTGAAAATAATTATACCATAATCTGATTTTTATTTATTTATTTATTTATTTAAACCCATGTTTAAGAAGTGTAACTTATCCGGCAAAGCTGATCATTTAGGTCTCTCACATATATTATTAAAAAATACAATACAGCTATGAAACAAGTAAAACGCATAAAAAAAGATAAGAAACATAAAAATAAAACCATTTACATGGAGTAAGAGAAATGCTTTATCGTAAATTTAAAACAGTTGAAAGAGCCAATAGAATGAATAAAATTATAAATACAATATAAATATAGATAGATCTCTATAATGGAAGAGGCTCGGTAGGCGATGCAGCCAAGTTGGAGTGATATTCTTTGAGCATTAAAGATATTGAGAGTGTTATGAAAGGAGTTACATGCAGTGTGAGAGAGAAGATTCAGAATGATACGAATGCCTCTGTTTTGAAGTTTCCTGGTTTTTAATATATGTGCTGGTCTGGCACCCCACAAAGAGTTATATTAATTAATGTCTTTGAGGGGCACTACAGTTTTAAACAGAAGAATAGAGGAAAGTTGACTTTCGGCAAGAAGAAAAACAGAGGAACCTAGTTTACTAAAAAGGTTAGAAACACGAGGTTGAAAATTTAAATGATTGCCAAGAGTAATTCCAATGTGTTTATGGGGTTTAACATTTAACAAAATTAATAATTTGTTATGAGACTACAGTATTTGGGGATTCGTCTTTAATTTTTAAAGTTAAGTAAAACTGGTTTGTGGGCCACATTTCAATACATTTAGAAACAACAGGAAGATAGATAAGATATAGTCATGTAGTAATGCATATTTTTGTGCTTATTAAGCCTATGCATTTAGAGTATTTTTTTGAATTTATGTATTAAATATTCAAACAATATTATACTATCATTGGACAGTTGGTGAATGGACAATAATATTTTATCTTCAATTTGATCTCACGTGAGTAGTTGCTAGGTTAGTTAAGTTTTCTGGTTGTTGTAACCCCTTTTTTATAATAAATATTTTAATTCTTAAAAGTAAGTGTTTACATATAAGGGATTCTGTACTTTTTGTTTATGGTTGCATAAGTCTATCGTCTACGCAGCGCGTAACTGGAACCCGAGCCCCCATGATCAACTAAATGACTGTTCACTTGCTCTTTAAAGTAGGGTTAAACACCCACTAAGTCATGTTGGCGCCAAATCTAGGGCTCGGCAAATAAGCGAACTTAAAATTTCTGCGTGCGTGTAATTTATATATTTTGTAAAAAGACCAATTGTGTGTCATTAAATTTGTCAGGACTGTCAACCACGGAAACGACAGGATTTTTATTAACGTTGTTTACATTTTTCCACTTAATTTATGCATTGTCTTTTATAAATTGATGTTTAAAAATGTATTTTTTGTCTGTTAAGTACTGTATCCTTGTTCATTTGAATTGTGTTTGAGTATCGCTTGTTTCATTAAATTGATTTACAGTATGTTTTCCAATATGACGTATACCTAAATCTGACCGACCCTATAACTCTAAAAGTAATTTAGGTGAAACATTTTGTATTGCTCTACAGACTGTGATATTAGGCCATGGAAATATGCAGTTTTATTGTTAAAGACATCTCAAGTAACTACCCAGGAATATTAAGACAAGAGGGATATAATTTTCTTATCTAATATTTTTATTTTTTTTTTTTTTTTTTTTTTTTTTTTTTGTTTTAGGCTTAATATTATGATTTCTTTGTTTGTTAGATTATGATGTAAAAATGTTTACTTTAATTTTAAGGTTGGTAAATATATAATTTGTTCACTTGTAAATTCATTGTAGACCTTTCCGAAATTTTTATGAGAAACTTCGTTTAACTATACGCATTTTAAACTGTTTTTATTCTGTTGTATTACCGTGTTTGATGAGACTTTTAAGAACTGGCTTAGCTCCCATAATTTACACATGTGTATTGACAGGACGACATTCGCTAAAGCAAAGGAGGATGTAGTAGTATTTTTTGTGTATATTTAAGCTACGAATTTACAGTAATTTCATTTCCTGGTAGGTTGTTCCCCGGGAATTTACAGTAGTGAGTGTGTGTGTTGTACATTCTTGTGGTACTATAAGGGCCGGTCATCCATCACCTAAAAGTGATGGATGACTTAAACCCAGATAGGGAATGGAATGTGACTTAAGGAATGTAAACTAGAGATAATAACCAATAATAATTACATTTCCTCATTACAAACTAATAGAGTCGCTAACAAGGAGAAGCCGTATACTTCAATATACTATAAACACATGTTGAAAATGGGATTATTGAAATGGAAAGTTGAATCAAATCAAGAAGTATAAAATGAGAGGTGTGGTACCTCAGCCCGGGTGCCATGTGGCCAGAGTACCTACCAACATAACTACACTAACTTAGATGGGGCAGAGTCTACACCGCTCAGCTCTGAACGAGCTGAGTTGGATTAGTTTGGATGGTTTATGGTGTTACCTCGTATTATTCGGATGGACAATTTGATTGGACCATGACTGACTGGAATCTTCGTTACGGCTAACTACATTTGGAACATTATTTTGGCGTCTTTCGCTGGTTCAATCTTTATTCATTTTCTCATATTCAAACACTATAAACTATTATTGGGCAATCATATATTATCTCCAGTTTGAACTCACGTGAGTAGTTAGTTGTTAGGTTAGATAAGTTTTCCTTCATTATGCCTAGATGTAATCCCACTTTTTATAATAAATATTAAATTAGTGTTTACATTTGAATAAGTATTTTGTAGTTTTTGTTTCATAGGTGCGCGGGCAGTATGCGAGCAAAGCAAGCAATCTAGACTGCGGGCCAGGGGCCGCCAAGAGCTCCCGGTGGGGGTCAAGAGGCGAAGCCCCCTGGAAGCTACGGATATTTTACGAAGTTTGGTGAATTTTATAAGTTATTTTTATAGGCATCAAGCTACTGTAATATGATTTCATATTTGTTGTAAATTCCAGTCCAGGAAATAGTATGGCCCAGGTAGGGTACTCTCACAGATAGAAGACCTATAGGTCCTCAGCCCCACCACGGTTAGGGCTGAGGTAAGAAAAATTGTGATTATGGCACCTCTAGATGGCCAGAAATTGCACTTCCAGACAAAATTTGAATATATTATCTCTATATCTTTATTTTTTTATTGAACAATTTAAGCTGATTTTTTGTTAGGTACCGTAAGTTTGATAAATCCACCCTCTGAGCGATAGCCGCTAAAAATCCTGAAAATGTTAATTTTGTTCGCGTCAACCCGGAGATCTCACGGGAATCTCCCGGAAATCGGTACGATCTCCCGCACTCCCGCAAACAAGCAAAAATCTCCCGGAATTCACTTTCACCCACAAATTCATTAAAAAAATTTTGTTTTATTTAGGAATAAACTTTAGTTGACAATTATATTTTTTGCAGTCTGACAGTGCCATTTCCGGGCTTCTTAAGGTGCCTATTCTAAAAAATTTCATCTCCTCAGCCCCATCATTGTGGGCCTGACGGTGGGCGTGGTTCTTCGTTTGGTACCTATACTTTTCCCTCATAGAATATATAGCGCCCCTAATTTCATTAAACGAATCTCCCGGAAATTGGTTCATCCAACTTGGGACCCCTGTATCGTGTATATCAGGTTAGCGGGTGACTTTTATTGATAGATGTTTATGGTGGGTCTCTGCCAAAGCACAGGTCACAAACCTATAGTAAAAGGAATCACCTAAAAATTGTACAGCATTAAATAAACACCAAACTCTGTTTGTGACACGCCGTCTTCTTCAACGGCGGAGGAAGTGGGGGGGGGGGGGTTAGAGTTGCCATTGGCCCACCCACTTTTTGACTGGTGAGGGGGCCTGTTCCCAGCACCAGTGAAATTTTTACAAACGCTGCAATGTCATTATCATCATCATAATCATCATTTATTATTTATATTATTATTATTATTATTATTTGGTGCTTACACCTTGTATATTTGCACCTTATAAATTGACCTATTACTATTATTATTACTATCATTATTATATAATTAATGCTTGCGGTACACCACGTAGATAGTTCTGAAAAGAACTGTTGTTGTTGGTTGAGAATATCTCGACGTTTCGGTTGACTTGCTTCAACCGTCTTCAAGAGAATAATATCTGCAGAGATCTCAAACAGGGCTTTCCTTCCCCCAGCTAGAACAATGCCACTGTCTTGGCTTTCCAGCCACGTCCCGCCCTTCTATTCAGACCGTGAATTTTAGCTTTTGTATAGCTTTTCACTGGTAGGCTCAGTCTTTGTTTAGTTTTCAACCAATCAGCAGCAAGTCTCATCACTCAACAAGTATTTCCCTGTTTGAGATCTCTGCAGATATTATTCTCCTGAAGACGGTTGAAGCAAGTCAACCGAAACGTCGAGATATTCTCAACCAACAACAACAGTTCTTTTCAGAACTATCTACGTGGTGTACCGCAAGCATTAATTATATATTATACTTCGCCATGCAAACCTTTAAACAATATTATCATTATTATTATTATAAAATATAGATTTTCTTTAATTTTCTCAGAAGGAACATTACATGTTCCCTTTTTAAGTGGAGCAACCAAATGTTGATTTACGTCTGTATACGTGCGTCTGTAAAGTTTCCGTGAAACCCACCCTCGAGCATGAAGAAAAAATCGCCTGCATTCGTGAATTTTGTATTTAGGCATATAGGTGGAGGTAGGCCCTCTTAATGGAGCGACGTTCTAGTTCTCTTTATGCTAACCACGAAGATGTAGGCTATAAGTCAGGGACGTAGCC
>NW_022744156.1:0-11070 GCF_011630105.1 Anneissia japonica | reverse complement strand
TCTAGATGGCCGGAAATTACACTCTCGCACTTCAATTTGAATATATTTTTCTTTTTTTTTCCTTAAAAAAATAAAAGGGGGGGGGGGAGGCCTTGAATCCACCTCTGCTCAAAACATTCTTTATCCAGAATAGTCATAATCACGAAAAATGTACATGAAAAACCAGATTACATCCTAAAAACAAACAGCAGTCACTAAGGCATACGTCAGGAGCCGACGACTCGATGGAGTTTAATGTCATACCCAGGGAAGGGCACAGATCTGTTTTGAAAGGTGGAGGGGAGGGCATTTTGTGAGTCGACACCCACCTCAGCCCCACAATGGTTGGAGCTGAGGTGAGAAAATTTGAGGAAATAGTACCTCAAGATGGCCAGAAATGACAATTTTAGTAAAATTCATCATCATCACATCACCATTAGTCAAAATGAAGCGCCAAAAAAAATTATCATGATCTTTTATCATGGATTTTTGACAACCATAGAGATCTTATTAATGTGTGTATACCATAGAAAACAAAGCTTAAAAACATTGTCTTTAAGTATGTACTTTACATAGGCCTACTTCAAAAACGTAATTTCACGACCACCTCAGCCCCACCATGGCTGGGGCTGAGGTGAGAAAATTTGAGGAAATAGTACCTCTCAAGATGGCCGGAAATGACACTTTTATATAGTAAAATTCATCATAATTGACACTTTTATATAGTAAAATTCATCATCATCACATTACCATTATAGTCAAAATGAAACGCCAACAAATTTCTCATGATCTTTTATCAGGAATCTACTTAATATCCAGGACAACTTAGGCCGAACTATAGCTTACTAAGTTTTAACTATATATACTATAGTATGATCAACAAATCACAACTTTTTTTTCGCATTTAGCACAATTTTCTTCACGTTTTATTGCTATTAATATTATTATCAATTATTACTATCGTCATTATCATCATTGTTATTATTATTATTAGTAGTAGTAGTATTAAACAAACACGGTCTTTTATCAGGGATTTTTGACAACCATAGCTATCTTATTCTTATTAATGTGTGTGTGTGATATACCATAGAAAAAACATAGAAAAAATGCTTAAAAACATTGTTTTTGAGTATGTACTTTACATAGGCCTACTTCAAGAACGTGATTTCACAACCACCTCAGCCCCACCATGGCTGGGACTGAGGTGAGAAAATTTGAGGAAATAGTACCTCTCGAGATGGCCGGAAATGACACTTTTATATAGTAAAATTCATCACCATCACATTACCATTATATTCAAACAAATTTCTCATGATCTTTTATCAGGGATCTACTTAATATCCTTACTTAGGCCTAATTATAGCTTACTAAGCTTTAACTATATATACTATATTATGATCAACAAATCACAACTTTTTAACGCATTTAGCACAATTTTCTTCACTTTTTATTGTTATTAATATTGATATCAATTATTACTATCGTCCTCATCATCGTTGTTGTTATTATTATTATTACTATTAGTAGTAGTATTATTAAACAAGCATTTAAAGAAACTTGCAAAAAGATAAAAACGAAATTGAACCACAGTATCGCATTTCTATCTTAAAAGACCTGGCCTGAGATTTATGAATTTAATATTTTTTTTAATCACGCTTAGGCCTATGTGTTCTATTAGGCCTATGTATAACGTGTACTGATGCATATTTACATGTTTAGAAGTATTCATTTTGAGTGATCCCAGGAAAGAATTTGTATTGGCTCAAGAATAAGCTTTAACACTGTGTACAAAGGGGGGGGGGGGAGCCGCGGCTCCCATGGTAGTTAGAGTGTTAAAACTATAGGCCTACTTGAGTAAAAAATATCTTTCGAAAAAAAAATATTTCGCTTGACATTAGGAATTAATCATTTGTGAAAGAAAATGATAGGCTATGTCAAGTGTTATATTGAACAGTTGCAGATTCAAAAAGGGACCAAGTCAGCATGGGACTCCATCTTCCTATTTTTTTTTTCAAAATTATTTTTAAAAATGGAGAAAACAGAAAAAAGTTGTATTCAACTTTTAATCTGAGAGTGCCGTTTCCGGCCATCTAGAAGTAACATAATAATAATTTTTTTTTTACCCCAGCCCCAAAAGTTGTGGGACTGAGGCGGATTTGTAAAATGTCACTGGTGCTGGGAACAAGCCCCCTCCCCAGTAGAAGAAGACGGCGTGTCACTTTTATGCAATAACCAATTGAAACAAAACACAAAGTGTTGGTTTAAATGCTGTACAATGTTTAGGTGATTCCTTTTACTATAGGTTTGTGACCTGTGCTCTGGCAGAAACCCCCCCCCCCCATAAACGTCTATCAATAAAAGTCACCTGCTAATTGATATACACACGATAACGCAAAAATTAACATTTTCAGGTTTTTTAACGGCTACCACTCAGAGGGTGGATTTATCGAACTTAACTAACAAAAAAATCAGCTTAAATTCGTCTTAAATCCATAAATCCCAAGTCAGGTCTTTTAAGATACATGTGATATTGTATGATTCAGTTTGGTTTTTATCGTTTTGCAAGCTTTTATAAAGTTTCTTTAACTATTACTACTACGATGATGATGATGGTGATGATGATGATGATGATGATGATGATGACTGATGATGATAATAATATTAAAAAGTCAAAAAAAAAATTGTGCTATAAAGGCAAAAAAGAAAGTTGTGATTTATTGATCATAATTATTATAGTATAGTTTAAGCTCCGAGTAAGCTATTAGGCCTAAGTTGTCCAGGATATTAATTAGATCCTTAATAAAATATCATGAGCATTTTTTTCGCGCTTCATTTTGCCTATATAATGGTGATAATGAATTTTACAACTGTATATGAAAGTGTCATTTTCTACCACCTAGAGATACTATTTCCTCAAATTTTCTCATCTTAGTCCCAGGCATGGTAGGGTAGAGGTGGTTGTAAAATCACGGCTTAAAAGTATGTAAAGTACATATCATATCATTTATTTTTCCAGTATACACAAAAAATTACAAACATAAAGGAACAACCGTGACTGCCTGGTTGGATTGCCCAAAAGCAAAAACAGATGTCTGCTGTCAAGGGGCTCTCCACACAGTACGGTTACATTAAAATACAAAAATAGAAGATTTAAAAAAAAAAACAATCAGAATTAATATCAAGCTATGTACAATTTAGATTAAAATATAGGGCTTGCAGTAAAATAATCATCAATTTTTTTACAAAGTACAACGTTTAAAATTTAGGGCTTAAAATGTTCCTTAAGTTTTCTAATTAAAGAATAAATATTGCAAGTTCATCCCTAAGATCAACTGGAAGCCGATCCCATGCGATAAAAAACAATTAAAAACACAGAACTTAAAGGCATTTGTACGAGATAATTTATGAGTAAACTAAAGATGATCATAATGCCGTGAATTAACTAAAATAAGATTACAAATATCAATTTTAAAAATACCATACAAACATTTAGCAACAAATGAAATAGTTAAAATTTTAAAACGGTCTTCAATAGAAATTAGATTAAGACGGGCAAATCTATCATTGTAGGAAAGTTTGCCAGAAGCAAAAACTTGTAACTCTTCTCTGAATTCGTTCGAGAGAGCCAGTATGACTTTTCTAGTATGGAAGCCATGCTGGAATTCTATATTCCAGGAGAGGGCGTACCAGGGCAAGATATAACCGCCTAATTACTTCCTTTTCTTTACATCTTACAATCCGTCTAATGAAACCGAACATTCTGGAGGTCTTAGCATTAACAACATCGATTTGATTTCCCATGTGAGTTGATCATTAATTACTATACCAAGATAGTTATACAAGTTCACAACAGGTAAATTACAACCATCGATGACGATGCACTCTCTCTGTGATAACGAGATCTGGTGATGTGCATAAGTTTACATTTTCCTTTGTTTAAGTACATTTTATTTTTTGAACACCATTCAAAAATAGCATTGATATCCTTTTGTAAACAGTTTCGTCATCTTTACATCTTATGATTCTATACAATAAAGTATCATCGGCGTATTGCGGTATCGACGATGTAACCTTTGAAGACAAGTCAAGCACAAAAAAGATTAAAAATGGTAGGTCCCAAGACGGATTCCTGAGGGACACCAGATAAAACTTTGGATTTTATAGATTGACCTCCCCTAAACTTAACACATTGAAAACGGTCATTGAGGTATGATCTGAACCACTGTAAAGCAGGTCCACAAATACCATAATTGTGCAACTTACGGGGCAAGATGTTGTGACTAACTTTATCGAAAGCCTTGCTCCAGTCTAAAAAATAGCATCTATATGGGGTGGCACCCTTTCATCTAGCACTCCTGTCCAATGATGAAAGACAGTACTTACTAGAGTAGAACAGGATTTACCTTTAACAAAACCATGTTGTGTGTCAGATAATAGACCATGATCCTGCAGATGTTTATTAAGTTTAACAGCAACAATCTGTTCAAGTAATTTCCCTATTACGGAACAGAGGGAGATGGGCCGATAATTTTCAATTTTGTTAATATTTCCTGACTTATGAATTGGAACAACATTCGCCTCCTTCCACTCTGCAGGTAGGACACCAGTTTCAAGGGACAGATTAAACAGATTAGCAATCGGTTCCGCAATGTAAAGAGCTGAGAGCTTTAACATTGTCGATGTGATGTGATCAGGTCCAGAAGATTTGCCTTTTTTCAAACTGTTAATCTGTTTAAGAACCTCAGAACTGGTAGTTCTGATGTCACAGAGTGGAAGGAGACCAACGTGCTTACTACAATGAGATGGTAAAAAAACGTCATTTGATATTGGATTGTTTGTAAAATTAGAAGTAAATAAATACATACATTGTCAAAGACAATGTTTTTAGGCTTTATTTTCTATACATCACACATTATATTATTAATAAGATCTCTATGGTTACCGAAAATCCCTGTTAAAACATCATGGGATATGTGTTGGCGTTTCATTTTTACTATAAATTGGGTGGGATATTGATGGTTTTATTAAAGTGTCATTTCTGGTCATCTAGACGTATGATTTCCTTATATGTTCGCACCTCAGTCCCAAGAATGGTGGGTGGACTGAGGTGGGTGGTTCCTGAGTCTCTGAAAGTCCCCACCCCCTGGGTCACCTCTCTATTGAATTTCTGGGTCCACCACTGTTGAGTTATTATATAATTGTTAGGCTTATTAACAATTATGATGCCTCTATTGCAATTTTCACTTTATCCTCTAAATCAGTCCTAAAAACGTTCCTTGGCGTCTCTATGGCTGCCGAAAATAGCTGATGAAAGATCATGAAAATTTGTTGGCGCTTTATTTTGATTATATAATGTTGCATGGTGATGATGAAGAATTTTGTGTTCTTTCCGGCGATCTAGAGGTACTATTTCTTTAAATTTTCTTACCTCAGCCACACCCATGGCGAGCCTGAGGTGAATGTGGCCACACAACATTGAGGTAGGTCAAACAAATTAAGCAATCAAAGAAAGTGTTTCTTTAGTTTTTTTTTTTTTGTTTTTTTTTTCTATGATACATCACTCATAATAATTAGATCTCCGTGGTTGCCGAAAATCCCTGATTAAAAATCATGGGAAATTTGCTGGCGCTTCATCATAGATATGATGGTGTGATGATGATGAATTTTATTATATGAAAGTGTCATTTCCGGCCATCTAAATGTACTGTTTCCTCAAATTTTCTCACCCGCCACAGCCCCAACCATGTCAGGTAAAGATGGTTGCGGACTCACTGCTTTGAAAGGTAAAATAAATACATCAAAGAGAATGTTTTTAAGTTATATTTTTTATGGTTCATCACACATCCTACTGAGATCTCTATGGTTGACGAAAATCGCCGATAAAAAAAAAATCATAAAAAGTTTTGGTGCTTCATTTTGAATTAACGATATAATGATATAGTGTTGTGATTATGATGAATTTTACTATTATGAATGTGTCATTTCCGGCACCTACAGGTACTCTTCAAATTTGTCCACCTACCCCCTACCGCCAACTCCTGCATCCGCCCCAAAGGGGCGGATCCAGCGGGGGTCAGGGGGGTCCGTGCCGCTGTCAATCCAGTCAAAAAATAAAAAGGGGGAGAAAAAATTGAGTTAAAGTGAGGAAAGAGGAAAAAAGGAAGGGTATCCATGAGTTCAGTGGTGGATCCAGCAGTGAGTGGAAGGAGAGCTTGATTATTTTACTACTTGTTTTGAATGTTCTAATCACGACGATTTTTTTTCCAACGATTTCCTAAGGGCCAACTGATGGAGACGTATCGAAGACGATTTTTTAGCCATTATTACGGAATGTAGTACTATATAACAATGCACCATACTTAAAAATGTATTTTCAAAGTGGTGGGTTTTTTTCATATTTCTCATCTTATTAGGCCTAAACCTTTAATAATATGCATGTGAACCAAGTGGTTGATCCAGGCACTACGTACCTCTCACAAAACTGTGGGTTCATGTTTTGAGCGTTGAGACTCCCAACATAGAAATAGACTATAGGTCCTTGATTAGACGTTCGCAACGCCCGTCAAGGAAGGAGTGTCTAGGGGAAGGTAGAAGGATAGCATCTGGAAAATGTTAATAATTCTGTCGAGGAACCCTGCTGCTCTGGAAAAGCATTTTTGCTTGCGTACGCCATGATACATATATGCAAGACAGGGACTAATTTTAACTTTAGGTAATATTTTAATAGAAAACTCGATCGCTCTTAACCTTACAGAAATATCGTAGATATAGCGCCCTTTACTGATTTGCATGGAGACATTGCTTAACTTATGGGATGCCAATGAAAGTGGGCCATAGTACCATATAGGATGAGCGACACCGGCTAGTCCTACGGCAGCCTCTTTTTTCGTCTGCGAGTGTCATTTGCGAGCGTCTAGAGGTGCCTATTGTTAAAACTAACTCACCTCAGCCCCAACCATAATGGGGCTGAAGTGGGCGGGACTACATATTGGCAAGAACACCCGTCAAAATTTCTGGATCCGCCCCTGCAACCATTGTGGTCCTGAGGTCGTGTGGGTTCTCGTGCACCCCTACCGCCAAATTTTTCATCCGAACCATACGGTGACAGATTCAAGGTCAACCCAGTCGGTCCAGGCCCCGTAAACACAATACACTCTTCGAATTCACCTTGCTTCGCACATCTTGAAGAAATAATGTAGGCTTAGGCCTCAGTCAATGGCACAATTTCGTAATTGCCCGCGCAATTTGTTAACCTTCATATGGTTAGCAAATTATGCTGTGCAGTTTAGAAATACAAGTCAATTTCGGAATCCACAAGACATTTCCAATTCTGGAGGGGACATTTTCTGACTGCAACTTACCTCGGACTGGTTTGATCGTGTCATCTCCGTCGGGCAGAACGATGGCAGAACGAAATATTTGGAAACATCATTTAGTTCCTGCATGATGAAGTAACCCCCTGATTACCACCACCACACCCACTATGGATAAAATAAGGAATAATGAGAACACGGAAGTATAAGACTGGTTGAATATTCGATAATAAAGGGTATATATTATACCATCTTCTATATAACTAATATTACAATAACAATAATGATAGAGTTCTGTTTTAGTAGTTAAATAATAATTATTATTGTTATTATTATTATTATTATTATTATTATTATTATTATTATTTATTACTAGGCCTATCATTACTACTACAGTACTGTATATTATTTATTACTAGGCCTATCATTACTATTACAGTACTGTATAATAGTACTACAGTATTATAATTATCATTATCATAATCATCATCAGAATCGTTGTTATTATAGTTTGATAATAATGATGGTGGGCAATGCTTCTATTGTAAATAGTAATATTGTTATTATTAATAATATACAGTATTCTTTTATTCAATATTTAGACACAAGGCAGAGGATTACATGCCAATAGCGAACTTAATCACTTTGCTAAGTACCAATTCTTTCACAAAACAAACATCAAACAAGATGCTTCTTGGGGAGTGGAGTTGTGTTTGATCGTGATCATAGTGGCAGGAATTGAACCAAGGGCCATAGGAATAGCAATTATCTTTAACCTACTAACCTAATAAAACGTCTGCCTACCAAATAAAACTCCTGCTAACCTAGTAAAACTCTTGCTAACCAATTAAAACTCACGCTAACCTAGTAAAACTCATGCTAACTTAGTAAAACTCTTGCTAACTTAGTAAAACTCTTTCTAACGAAGTAAAACTCCTGCTATCCTAGTAAAATTCTTGATAACCAAGTAAAGCTCCAGCTAAGCTAGTAAAACTCATGCTAACCATATGTCCATATTTTATATTTTTTGCACCTATTTTATGCACCTTTATTCGAACACTGTATTTACCTTTCTTTGATGATTCACATATGATTTAACAGTGTTAATGGCTACCTTGATTTATGTTATATGCACCTATTTGTTTCTAGCCGTACCTATTGTGTAATAGAGTGTATCTGGTGGTATTTGAATCTGTTCAACCATGAAGCCTCCGTGGTCTAGTGGTTATGACACTCGCCTTGACAGCGAGAGGTCGCAGGTTCGAGTCCCGCCAGAGGCATTTTATTACACAATTTCTTTATTCATTTCTTTACAGGACTACATTCGTTGAGAGCTATGCTACACGATGTATTTATTAAGTCCTTTATTCGAACACTGTATTTACCTTTCTTTGATGATTCATATATGATTTAACAGTGTTAACGGCTACCTTGATTATGNNNTACGCATTATATATGTAACATATACATATATCCATATAACACTATTTTATCTGCAAAAATGGATGGGAGCTTTTCTAAATGAATTGAGCAACGTTTTATTCATATAAACGTCCTGGTGTATACAGTGCTTTCAACCATTTTCTTTTCTCTCAAGACAGTTAATCACAAACGTTACTTTAACACAACTAGACAATATAGATACTAATTATATATACAGGTTAGTAAAATAATTATTTAAAATTAAGACATTCAAATACAAAGTATATAAAATAGGCATCATGTTTATAAATATAAAATATGGACCAGCCTCAATAAAAATAAAACATTTGCCAATGTTATATAGGCAATATCGGTTTATCGCGTATTTTCTAGAAATCTAATTCTCAGCATCTCTCGTTAAGGCAGTGGATGAGAAAAGGAATTGCACTGTTCCCATATCTATTAGTTTTATATTTTTGGATTTGATATGTATTACAGTTTCGTAGGGTCATATTATGGTTACTTTTATTTATTGGGAACCAATTTGCGTATCTCTGAGATTTTAAACATTTCAGTCCAAATTGAACACAAAGATGGAGTCGTCTATGGGCCATCGTTTGGAGTCCCAATTGCTGAAGTGTTTCCGTATATGATACATAATCCGCACCAATAATAATCCGGCATGCTCTCTTTTGGATGCATTCAATTTGATATGATTGATATTTTGTAATGCTACCATGCCACACCGGAGCTGCATACTCACTAATAGGGTGAACATAACCAGTATATACGGAAACTACGTCTTCAATTGGGAGTCCAAAACGTTTGAGGCGAGATAGCATATATAACCTCTGACTACATTTTGATATAATATTATTAACGTGGGACTGTCAGCCAAGATTGGATTGTACGATCACTCCCAGATTCCTGATCTCGTGAACCACACCGAGTTCAGTCCCACTAATATGAAGGCGGGGTGGGTTAGGGGGTTCTATCATGAAGCAAATCTGCATGAGTTTGCACTTGCTCGAATTGAGGGTAAGGTGGTTCTCGTTTGCCCACATATCCAGGTTACGAACGCCCAATCCAATCTGGCTAGGCTGATTTACAGGACGGACCTCTACAAGGCTGAGGTCATCGACATACTTGAAGCTTTTATTCAGAGACTCTTTGGCGGCGTTGTTAATTACAGCCATAAATATGATTGGGCCGAGTTTTGTGCCTTGCGGAACACCACAGGAGAGTGTTTTCCATTGCGACAAGGAAGAATGGTACTGTACCCGTTGACGACGGGCTGTAAGAAAGTGTTATCCATGGTAATAACTCGCCTCTGACAACAAGCTCAAAGAGTCTCTGAATAGCAAAAGTATGGTTGATGCAGTCAAAAGCCTTGGAGAAGTCCGTCACAACGAGAGTACCAACAGTCTTACTCTTGTTGCAACCTTTAAAGAATAGATTAAGCATCCTCAATTAAACAATGGGAAGTGGATGATTCCTTTAACCCACCATATTGGTTACTGTCAATTGACTTGGATACGTCATCCATAACCCATTTAGAGACAAACCCTTCGCAAACTTTTGCTAAAATGGAAGTTAAGGAAATTGGCCGGAGTTTAGAGACTACAGCCGGGGTTGTTTTAGGAATAGGGGATATTGTGGCATCCTTCCACATATGGGGAACAACTCCTTCTTTTAAGGACGAATTAAATATATTGCATACTGGGATGTTGAACTCGCTTGTGAATTCTTTTAGTAGTTTTGCAGGTAGTGCATCAGGCCCTGTTGCTTTTTTAGTGTTTAATTTCGTTAATTGATGATACACCTCCCATAATCCTATCTTTGGTGGGAGGTTTGCAGGCAGAAAGCTTGTTAAGTCTGCTACATTAAGTTGAGGTCTACTTTGAGATACAGAGGCAAAGCTGTCATTTATTGCCTCTGCTATATCTTTATCATTATTAGATTTGAGTCCTGGTACCGTGATAGTTGGGCGTTGATGACATTTATTTGTAATTATTTGGATCCCTTTGTGCCAACCATGTGGATCACTTAAGGTTTTGGATACGATCCTTATAATAAAATTTGTTTGCCTGAACAACAGCAAGTATGACCTTATTACGAAGAAACCGCCAAAGAAACATTTTTTTTTCCCGCAAATGCTATCTGCCGTTTTCTAATTAACGATTTAATCTCAGGGGAGATCCAGGGTTTGTCCTGAGAGTGAAGTTTAATAATTTTGGTAGGGAAGTGGACATCTATAGCCTTATTAATAAGTTTATAGAATGCATCAGCTTTCCCAGGTCTAAATTCCAGTTGATCCCAGTTGAACTAGGTTTAACTCGGTTGAACTGGTAATTTT
>NW_022744155.1:4218-6513 GCF_011630105.1 Anneissia japonica | reverse complement strand
TTGTTATATAGACGTACGATTATCATTTTATGACAGATTGGTCATAACAATAATAATAATCATGACGCCACTAAAACTACTTCGAATATTAATCATTTTCAAAACACGCGCCCGTCTGATATAAATTACTAATTATTAATGTGTTCTATTGTATTCTATAGGTTTTTATGGGGGGAGGGCGGGGTCCAGGGGTGGAGCTTTGGCGAGGGCGAAGGCCCGTGGTGCTCCGACGATCTGAGCATTTAATCAATCAATCAATCAATCTTTATTAATAAAGATTGAGGAAATACAACAAAGGCAAGGCCTGACAATGTGTTGTATCACCTTAACAAAAAGACAATCATAAGCAATATAGAATATTAAAAAACATTAAAAATATATTAAAACAAATTACATTACGGCAGATACAGAGACCCACCCACCCATATGAAATACATGTTGCCAAAATGAACAAGTAATCGTTATTTAAAAGTCACAGTATTGCCATGAAGTCAACTTGCATTACAAGATTGGATGTGCTTAGAAATCTGTGTTTTAAAATGATTGACACTGTAAGAGTTTTTAACTCTTTCTGGCAAATTATTCCAAAATTTAGGTCCAGTAGAAAATACAGATTCAATCTTATGAATATCTAGTCGATAGTTATTTTTATTCCTAGTATTGTACCCAATTAAAAGCTTCTTTAAAACGATTTCAGGGAGTGTTTGTTGACAATACAGGTACTAAGCCAAAATATTTTTAATAAAGCGACGTACAATTTGAGTTTCAAGGTACGATTAATTTGAGCACCTGAAGTATGTAGACAAACAAATATTTCTTTACTGATCAATTTTTAGTCACCCGACAGTGAAATAGGTATTCACGTAAATACTGTACTCTCTAATGACTCAAGTTACTGCATGACCGTTTTTTATATTTTTAATAAAAACACGTTATATCGTCATTGCGGACTTATAAAATCCGCATACGCCTTAAAACTAAAAGAAAATGCATACGTTTAGAGTCCGTACTGAGCCCAAAAAATCCGCAATGAAAATATAACGTGTTTAAAACCAATTTCTTCTATCACGCATAGACTTGTGCTAAATGCGTGACACATTTAGGATCACGCATGTTTTTTTCTGCAAAATGCGCGTGTTTCATCAAAAATCACTTTGAAATGCGGGACCGTCCTGCACGATGCGAGACGGTTGGTAACTATGGCTTTGTGTAATGTAGGGAGTTGAGTTGTGAAGCACCTGGGCGGGGATCATTTTTTTTTATATTACGAAGTGGCAGGCGTGGACGAGACAGAGTTCATGTGCAGACTGAAATGTAGTAGAGGCTAAATATGGTTTAACCTTAAACAAACTCTAATAAAAGGACTTTTTGTATATTCTTGTACGTCTATACGTAATTAATTATGGAAAAATTTTTGCCACCTTTTTATAGTTGCGTTGACCAGATATTCAGGGTCAAGGGTCAAAGACCTTTATATAACATGTTCTGGGTCATAAGTCTTTAACCACTTGCTCTAAAAGCATAAAAATAGTATTTACACCTGAGTTTTAGGGGGTCAACAATTATGGAAACATTTTTGCCTTTTCGCGTTGACCAAATATTCAGGGTCAAAGGTCAATGACCTCTATACAACTATGATTGTCATAACTCCTCAACCAGTTCGCCTAGATGCACAAAAATAGTGGCTACACCTCGGTTTCTGGGATCAACATTTATTGAAACATTTTTGCCACCTTCTAGTAGCTGCGTTGACCAAATATTCAGGGTCAGGGGTCAATGACCTTTATACAACATATGATAATCATAACTCCTCAACCACTTGGTCTAAAAGCACAAAAAATAGTGTATGAATTACTATGTCTATGTTAAATTAATATTATCTATTAAAATTGTATATTTAAATAATATAGTAATAGGCATAGCCTAGGCCTAAACCTAGTGACTAGCCTACGTGTGTAGTGTATAAAATTATGAATAAAAAGTAAATTAAGTATAAAAAGTGCAAATTGTGAAAGAATAAAGGAAGAAGGAAGAATAGGATAGAGATTTGGAACGGCTGAAATATTTTCCAAAAATATACAATTTAATATTAGTCAATATTCGACATCGAATAGGTCCGATTGATGTCGAATTTTTTTACACTACACACATACTTTAAAGACAGTTTAAATTCTGGTACGCGTTCGAACCGCGGCTCTAGTGTGAGGAGGGTCATCAAAGCCAGCGGGAGTATGCCCAACAATTGGTCTACATTCCTGAGATGTGATGACAACAAATCAGAGTGTTTCCATTAAT
>NW_022744155.1:0-4052 GCF_011630105.1 Anneissia japonica | reverse complement strand
TTCCAATACACACGATTGCTACTTCTCTGGGACCACAGATATCAACCGCTCACAATTGTCCTTTCACTATTTTAGCGGTTGTGATACAACTTCATCTGTTCAAGGTAAGGTAAACCATCATTTAACGAAACTTGTAAAAAGATGCCATGTATGACTCCAGTATTCTAGAGAATCTGTAGGAGATGTTAGTAAAACAGACACTAGAACAGTTGGTTGTTGTTATGTACTGCGGCACATTTGATGGTAAGAAGGTAAATGATGCAAGGTGATACCTATTTACAACTGGGGAAAGGCAATAGAGAATACCCCCCAACATCAGCTACATTAAAGAAACATGTCAAAAAATCTGTACTACAATCCAGGAAGTGGTAAAACTGTCTAGATGCTCTCAGAGTTGAACAGGACCCAGTTAATTGGGGATAGATGAAGGACGACAACAAATTTACTCCAGTTTGGAGCTCTCTGCCGAACTTTTAAATGTCACCAAGGTGTTAATTCGTTTGGCGGATCCAAAGGGCGGGTTCAGGGGTTCCGACGAACCCCCCTCTGTGAAGAAACGTAACAAAATACTACTGGGTCCTGGCTTACAAAATTCATGCTAACTAGATGCGGATCCAAACCTTCGCCCACTTCGCCCAGGCGAAGGTCAGAGTGAGAAATCAAAATAAAATGTTGACCATTTTTTTCCCAACAATCATACTTACTTTCCTTGACACTTATTTTGAACATTACCATTAGAAAAAATGTTTAAATCCACGGTATCCTATACCTTACACATTTACACTGATACCAGAGGAGAGGAACATTCCCAATACCTTATGGTCTTCCACTTCTAGTGCATGATATATGCATAGCAAACGTTATGTAACCACTAATAATACTCAGGTCCAGTCTTGGCGTAGGTATGGACAGTGCAGTATTGGGGGCTCGTTTAATAGATCTAATCTGGTCTAATGATCTAAAAATATAACTTTAAAAAGTCCTATTTAAACTTTAAAAGGACCCTTCAATAATATTAGGTTTTAGAGGCTATAATATTGATTATATTCATTACAATTTACCTATTACCAATTTCCCACACGCTGCAAGTAAAAAAAACCCCAACAAAACAAGCCCTTACATACGATGCACTAATGTTGGTTCAACTATTATTGTGTACGTTTTTAAACACTTCAGATCATCATAACTTCACGAATACATTTTATATGCACTTCACTGCAAGTAGGTTGATGAATGTTGTATTATTGAATGGTAATTGTTATTATCGTGATGGAATAGACAATACCTGGATTTGTGTCAGGAGAATCAATTAGTGGGCCTATATGTATTTTGCCCAACCTGTCGTGAATATGTATTGAATAGGCCTACTCAGTGCGTCATGCACTAATATACTTTTTGAAATCAACGATTCTAAAGCAATGAAATATCGTCACGCACATTTGTGTTTGTGGTATTTTAAAGTTGGTTCAACTATTATTGTGTAAGTTTTTAAACAATTTAGATCATCATAATTCACGAATACATTTTAGATTCACTGTAAGTAGGTTGATGAATGTTGTATTATTGAATGGTAATTGTTATTATCGTGATGGAATAAACAATACCTGGATTTGCGTCAGGAGAATAAATTAGGGGGGCCTATATGTGTAATTTTGCCCAACTTGTCGTGAAAATGTACTGAATAATCAGTGCGTGTGAAAGTTGTTCTCCAGTGGGGCTCGAACACAGTTCTCCAGTTCCAGATCACTAGTCTGGCATCATACCTCTAGACCACAGAGCTTGCACCTGATGGCCAGGGCTGAATTCGAGCCCAAGTAGCGGCGAGTACTACGGTATTTTTACAAGTGTTTTCAGACGCACTAAGTAGGCCTATTCAGTAGGCCTACATTTCACGAGAGGTTGTACAAAATTCCACCTATACATGTTCTATTGATATTATCAATGTTATAATGTATCATAGATTCATGAAATGTCTAATAGGCCCTAAACGATAACATATAGGCCTATAATAACATGACCATAGTTTGTTCTCAATATTCTTGAATCTTTTAAACAAAATACTTTTTTAGATATTTCTGAAATGCTGTATCTGTTTTAAAATATCTCAGAATGTATGAGCATTAAGAGTTTCGCCTGAGTAGACCCCACTAAAGGCTCAGTGTCTCTATGTCCGATCAGGTGCATTTTTACCAATTTAAATGTTAAATGTTTCCCCAAAAATCTAAGTGTAGACACAATTTTCGTGCTTTGAGACCAAGTAGTTGAGGATTTATGACCCGGAACCTGCTATATAAAGGCTATACTGACCTTTGACACTGAATATTTGGTCAACGCAGCTACTCTAAGGCGTCAAAAATTTCTCATAATTGAGGAGTTATGACCATCATATGTTGTATAAAGGTCATTGACCTTTGACCCTGAATATTATTTGGTCAACGCAGCTACTAGAAGGTGGCAAAAAAATTTGAATAAATGTTGATCCCAAAAACCTAGGTGTAGCCACTATTTGTGTGCATCTAGGTAAACTGGTTAAGGAGTTACGACGATCATGTTGTATAAAGGTCACTGACCTTTGACCCTAAATTTTTAGTCAACACCGCTACTAGAAGGCGGTAAAAATGTTTCCATAAATGTTGACCCCAACAATCTAAGTGTAGACACAAATTTCGTGCTTTGAGACGAAGTAATTAAGGATTTATGACCCGAAACATGCTATATAAAAGCTATTCTGACCTTTGACCCTGAATATTTGGTCAACGCAGCTACTATAAGGCGTCAAAAATTTCCCACAATTGTTGTCCCGAAAAATCTCGGTGTAGACACTATTTTTGTGCTTTTAGAGCAAGTAGTTGAAGAGTTACGACCTGGAACATGCTGCATACAGGTAATTTACATTTGACCCTGAATATTTTGTAAACGCAACTATAAAAAGGTGGCAAAAATTTGTTCATGACTTTTCAAATATAGGCCTACAAGAATATGCAAACAGTCCTTTTCTTAGAGTTTGTTTAAGGTTAAATAGGATTTTTGTCACATTTAGCCTGTACTAATGTAGCGCTGAGCGAAACACCCGCCATATGACCACAAACATATTTTTAAAAACACGCTAGGTTTAAACATTATTGTAAGTGATTTAATGTCGGTTAATACACTCTATGATATTGATACAAACTGACGCTACAATGGGCCTATTTATTAGTATAGTAGTAGGCCTAATCCCAAAAAATTACTGCATTCATTTTGAAAAGAAGTCCCTCTCTTTAAGTTGCAAAACTTAAAGTAGCTTCGAAAAAATGCCCCTTCAAAAAAGCACATCGAAATGTTGATAATAAAAAAAAACCCAGGGCTTCCTTTGGACGTTTAACGGTATGCACTTCGTATGATAGTAAAAAGGAATTCTAACTTATGGCACACCAACTCCCATGGCCTATAATCCCGAAAATATCTTGTTATATAGACGTACGATTATCATTTTATGACAGATTGGTCATAACAATAATAATAATCATGAGGCCACTAAAACTACTTCGAATATTAATTATTTTCAAAATACACGCCCGTCTGATATAAATTACCACAAAAAAAGCATTGTTCATTAAGATTCAAATCCACTTTATTTGTCATATAAAACAATGAAATACATTTCAGGTTATAAGTATTCCAAAGAAATAATAAAAACATCATCAAAACAAACATTACTGTTACTACATAAAATGTACAGTATTGCACTTAAAAGGAAGTATCACTATTACTATTTATATTATAAAGATTCATTTGACCAGACATTATCATGTGTATGATGTTAACCTAGTACTGTATTAACAATAGTAGCACAAAAAAGCTGCTCGTGAAAATAGATTAAACACAATGCAGACATTATTTTCAGAATCAATAACAATACACTGTACCAACATGGAGGAAAGACAAGAGTTCCCCATGAAAAAATAATACTAGTACTTAAGTACGGTAATTTATTTGGAAAACTACACGATGGCATGGAAAGAACGAAATGATATATATAATACTTTTCTATTGCAAGACTAATATGTCTG
>NW_022744154.1:0-860 GCF_011630105.1 Anneissia japonica | reverse complement strand
AGCAGTCGTAAACAAAAAACTTCATAATACTGACGACACGTACGTTTTTCTGTGTTTAAAGTACACAGTAACTGTGCACAATTAGTTTTTTTCTGCACCACTTTCTTTTCGTTTTTTTATATATAGGCCTAGAGAAATTTCATTTCAACGATTGTAAATAGTCTATCAAACCATGGAGGTATAATCAAACTAATGCCGCCAAAACTGTCAACTTTTGCTCTGTGGTTTATCAAGCCACATACCTCTAGGGTCTAATTCCAGTAATGGAGGTCAGTCTGGTCAGAATAGTAAGTTGTGTTTATATGAATGCATTTATGCTACATATTCAATCGTTACAAATACTCTTGATATTTATTTTGTCGCGGATTATTGTTTATTGATCTGTATGGTAGTCTTATGGTAGACCAATATATTATTTATTTTAACAAAACTGACTGAATGCTGCTGTCGTCGTCGTGTTTTGTACGTATTGCCAGGGAGTTGTTATAGTGTATTGCACACCAACAGCAACATCAATTGCCGTGTTCATCATGTGTAAAAGACTTTAGGTAAGTAAGCACATTCGATTCAATACTATAATGTAAAATGTTGTTCAGATCATGTTAATTTTTACTAAAACACACGTTACACCTACTAGACGACAAGCAGTAGTCGACTTACCACAACTACCACGCTAGGGCCTACGTTCGCATAAACAACACAGACAACTTCTCTAGTGCAAACTGTATACTCTTGCGATAGAAAACAAAATTTCCGCAAAATATTAAACACGTTCGATCAAATACCATTATGTAAAGACCGTGTTTGGTTAGATCACTTTTTTTTCATTTTTAATAACACGTGCGCCTGCTACATTAACA
>NW_022744153.1:0-819 GCF_011630105.1 Anneissia japonica | reverse complement strand
TGAATGGACACTGTTACTTTGCTGGAGTCCTTTTAATTGTTAGATTATCTTTTTATCTTTTTATTTTTTGATTTGTGTGGAATATTTTTAACTTCAATTTATTTACAGAATAGATTGCAATAATACGTTTTTTATCGTATCATAAACTGAATTGCTGTATAAATTTCAAATTAAACAACTTGTAAATTGTTTTAAAATATTATTTAAAATATTTGTGGCACAGAGTTGCATTGATATTTTCAAGGAGCCACTCAAAATCTAAAGGAAGTCATTCTGTACCTAATTTTAGGTACTCAAAATAAATGGTTTGTTACTGTGAATATAATAAATTTATATGTATAAATTATATAATTATAATTGAACAACGTAAAGACATACCTGTCTGCATCCTGACTTCGACAGATTGCCAACAAGACATTGCAGACGAAGCTGAAGCGATTTACTGAATTTTCGTTAAGTTCCACTCCAAGTTCAGCACGAAACAACTGCCGCTTCTTTCTGTAAAGGAAGATTTTTAACATACGAAGTCACTGTTTTCTTAATTTTTGCCTGCCAGCCTAGGGGTACACTGATAACTTGGAAATGGAAATCAGCTACAAATAGACATCCCAATTTTTTTTTTTCTGTGTTAATTGTTTAGTATTTTTTAAAATTAATATTGTTACATATTGTTAGATAGTAGGCTTTACTTTTTTTATAAAAATGTTATACTTTAGTATTTAAGTATTTTCTGTATTGTAATTTTAATGATAAATTAGGCTATATTTTTATATACATTTTATACTGATGTATAAAACTGGAAGTGAAAAATTCCTAAAA
>NW_022744152.1:0-506 GCF_011630105.1 Anneissia japonica | reverse complement strand
TGATAAGATACTTATATTGTCTTTCCAAAATAAATTTGCATGTTTGTATTTTAATACACCACAAATCATATTCCCCTTTAACGGACGAACAGGTTCTTGACATACATTTGGGTCAATGACTTTGCATTGTGGATGGACCAAAACTAAAATGCATCATCACCAATTTTTAAAAATATTTTCTTACTGTATATATTCACCAATTTCATAAACATTAAAAAATAACACATATATTTCTTTTTAGGAATATTGGGCCATTTTGAAATTCCTGAATTTTTGACATATTTTTTTTTTTTTAATAAAAAGGGTTTTATTTTTCTTTCTTGTGTTTTATCTTATTAGTTTCCAATATATTTCTTATAGAAATAATAAGCTCCATCCTTATAATACAATTTAAAAAAATATACTACTAGACAATTTTGTCTTGTTACACTTTTGTATGGTGAAATATGCCTAAAACGTACGTCAATTTATCATTATTATTTTTTACTGTGAATTGTATGATCATG
>NW_022744151.1:0-873 GCF_011630105.1 Anneissia japonica | reverse complement strand
TGGAAAGTTAAATAATTTTCACAAAACATATTGACAGATATTAAAATAGATTATGATAATGTAGTGCATACCCGGTAGTACAGGGAAGAAAAAAATGTTGTTGAATTGCACGTCCCCTGTAGTACCGGGTAATGGAAAATAATCTTTTAAAAATTAGCCTGGAGTGCACGCGCCATCTATAGTTTTTTTCTATAAACTAACGATAATTTCTTTGTGGAAAGTCAAGTTTACCAGTGGTATAGGCTGTAAAATGGCGGGAAACGGCCTCACAACAGGCAATAAAATGTCAAAAAATTTTATGGCCCAGACCTTTGGTGATACGGACGGCAAGGACAATTTTGATTTGAAGGATTCATGTAATTCGTTTCCAAAAGTTGACTATGGTAATGCCGACAGTGATTACATGGACAAGACCGATGATTTGCTCGGTTCCAATGCTATGTCTGTGAATTTGACGATGATGCGGGTAATTTATTTGCAGTCAAGCAGTTTTATTTCATGAAAGACAATCGTTGATATAATTATTTACAAACTAAATTATATGGGGTATAAGTGACTAATTGTAAAAAAATAACACATTTTACAGTGATTTTTTTTGAAAATGTAATGTTTTTCCACGATTCTGACGACAAAAATTTACTTTTGTATGTTTTTGAATAGAATGATGAAAATAGTTAAAACTATGTATGTTTTTATTCATTTTATGTATCTTCATTATTATCCAGTGAAAAAACAGCATCCCATAAGAATTTCTGGGAGAAAAATGTGATTTTTTTCACAGAATTTATGAAAAAAGGAAAATCCAATATGGCCACCAAAGAGGCCACTTGACCACCTAATTATGAAAAATACCAAATTTCAATTTTCACCCCA
>NW_022744150.1:0-820 GCF_011630105.1 Anneissia japonica | reverse complement strand
TAAGATGATATGGGCTCATCAACGTTTTGAGGAAAGATGTGAGGGGTTAGAAAAAACAATTTTTTTGACCATGATGACATCAAAATGTAACTAGATTTGAACTCATCACTGAGGACGAGTTAGGTGATCCGCCACACTTTGACCCACGAGGAACTGTGCGCGCGGCGGATTGAACAATAATTAAATGCTGATAATGGAATAAAACAATAATTTAGTTTGTCAAAAAAGAATTTTGAGCATTTTAAAAGATTTACTCAAGCGTACGCGCACGTCATGACACTGTTGTCTTTTGCTATGAGATATATATGTATCAACTTTCATTTACAAACGCCTATTGGTGAAGGAGTAATGATCATTCATAGAATTTATCGAATAAAAATTCAGTTTTTTTTACTTCAGGATGGCAATATGGTGACGTCACAATGTCCGATCAGTTAGGGGTCGTGCAAAAACTATTTTAACGCGAGTACCGCGTTATCGGCTGTTTTGTCGCTGATTTTCACTAACGCGGCAAATGGGCGCGGCCTAATATTCACCGTTCACGAGCTAACGAAATAACTAATGAATATGCATGATAGCTAACTCATTCTGTTTACCGCGGCACTCGCGGTACGTCGTCCACGGGGTAGAAGTTTGTTTTTTACGAAGAATTCTGTATGAGACAAATTCTGTACGAACCTACGAAAGGTTGATGGAGCACGTCGGCAATTTTTGTATTATATTTTACTTTCACCAGTCAGTTACAATCAAGTGTTAAAAAAAAAAACGATCTAGGGCCTAGTCCAGCCATTAGAGTTAGGCTTAGAGCCGGCTTAGCTGG
>NW_022744149.1:0-1984 GCF_011630105.1 Anneissia japonica | reverse complement strand
TTTTTTGAATTGTACTCCACAAATCTCAGCCGATACCTCCCACAACTCGAGTAACGTCTCGTATCCATTGTCGTGACGTCATGGCTCGCTGGCTCACACTTGTGATGTCTCGCACTTGTGATCAAATAACACGCTGGCTCGCACTTTGGCAACATTCTTTGGCAGTCAACTCGCCCCTAGAAAACCCGCCCTTGGAAACTTTCCCCATAAAAAAATGTACACTTCCTAGACCATGCAGTCTTCAAAATAAAAATTGTAACCTTTGGTAATCAGCTACATTTTCCACATACATAGAAATTTTTGAAACTTTATTTTAAAAAAAACCATAATTCACCACTATAGACACTTTGAAAATGAAAAATTACGACTTGTTACCCAATGAGAAGTGTTCTAATAAACAATGGGTCGTGTCTCATATTATTTGTTATATTTTTATTATTCATTGTTTTCACTTGACTCGCATAAATAATTTTGTTCGAAGAACATTTATATGCAGTTGTACTTCGCAGCACTTCACTTGCAATTTGCAATTTCTAGTTATATATAAAGCGAGGCACATTGGTAAATAGATATTATCCAAATCCCCATGATAAAAGATGTGTAGTATGTAACAACCCAAGCGGTACAGTATCACATGTGATGAATGGATGTACGCCTTTCAGAAATATTTATGTGGCTCGACATAATAAAGTAGTTGATATAATGCATAAGGGAATTATGAGTATACGTAGTTGACATAATGCATAGGGGAATTATGAGTACAGTATACGTCATTATTGCTTAACACCAGTTTATCAATTGTATTATGCTTCCCAAAAAAGGGACAGATTTTAGTATAGCATCGTAGACCCGATTTGCTTTTGATCGATAATCAGTCACAAAAAGCAGTTGTAGAAATGTCATCCCTATTTGATGCGTTTGTAGATAGGCCTACTTGTTATGAGACCGAATTGAGAAAATACATAATTATGCGAATTTATTAAAGTGTAAACACAACATTTTAATGAAAGGTGATCGTCATAATTATTAATTTATTGGGTAGACCTAATGTCTATCGCAGATTGTTTATACCTGGGTTAAAGTTATTGGGTTTTACCTCAAAACAAAGTAAATTTATTACTAAGTAATGGGAATAAGCTCCTGTATTGGATCAAATTTTGTGTGGAGAAAAAATACAAAACATGTGTAGGCCTAAACCGTATCCACGTTCGGACCCATTCTTCTGGTAAAGGTGTGAGATTGTTGACCGTAAACTGTATGTTATAAAAAGTGGAAAGTCTTCAAAATGTGTATGTATGCATGTAAATACTCTACTATATAATATTGCAAGAGTACCGTACCAAAGGACTAACCAACTTCGTAACCTTTAGCAGTCTTCTTTCATTGATATAATCTAATTGGCCTAATCGTTTTAAGATTACACACCTTCGATATGAATTAATACCGTTACTGAAGGATACAGGTGTGTTGATGAATCGACAAAAGAATTACTTAAGATTTTTTTTTTATTTCTAATTGCCTGACAAATTATCTGCAGTTGTTATATCCTTCCTCTTCCTTGAAGAAGATTAAGGTGGATTTCGGTCTAAACTGTTCTGACCGATGATTAGACACACATACAGTAAGCTGTTAGCTAAAGTTGCTGATTTCATCTTTACTCTTCTGCTTCTCAAATCTCAAAAATTAATATTTCAAGAAAATTAAAATCACCTGTTTGAGTTACTTTTCTTCGAATTTATAAATTCTATAATTTACGTATACTTTATTGTCAGTGACTACACTACTGGGAAAGGGAGCAGGTGGGAATCCAGCTTCCCCACCCCCACCCTCGTCCGTCAGATATTTCAAGCCCCGTCAGCCACACTCATCAGACCAAAATGATAATTTTATGAGCATAATATGTTTTATAACCTTAGAACAGTTCAAAATTGCTAAAAATTTCTTTGATTATCCTTTATCCTGCGCCCTTGAGTTTCCCGCCCCT
>NW_022744148.1:0-942 GCF_011630105.1 Anneissia japonica | reverse complement strand
TATCTGGACCCATGTTTCTCCTGTCATTGCCCCTTGTCAACATGACTTTTTCACTGGTAAATCTTGCGAAACAAATCTTGCCAGTTTCTTAAATACAGTCTACAAAGCCATTGATGAGAGGAGACAATGTGATATAATTTATACGGACTTTTCCAAAGCTTTTGATTTAGTGCCACATAATTTTCTACTTTTAAAATTACAAAGTTTTGGTTTGAATAATGTTTTAATTTCCTGGTTTAATAGTTACTTAGATGGTAGGTTGCAGCGAGTGGTCGTCGATGGTGTAACATCAGAGAGTGGCTTCCTATCCACTCTGGTGTTCCACAGTGCTCGATTCTTGGTCCTCTCCTATTCAATCTTTATGTTAACGATATCCCTGAACTCTTCACTCACTGCCTTATGTTTACTGACGATGTCAACATTTTTAAAACTATAAGCAGCATTGATGATGCCGACAGGCTTAAGTTGGACTTGGACAAACTTTGTTCCTGGTCTTCTACGTAGGTTATGTGCCTAAACCTTTAAACTGCAATATCTTAATTATTACCTTTAAAAAATTATTTAATTACTGACAATCCCATTAACAGGGTGCATTCACAAAAGGATCTTGGTATTTTTTATTGACAGCACTCTTAGTTTTTCTTTTCACGTTGATCATTTGGGCTCATGTGGCACAATTGTAACTTTGACAGACAAACCAAAATTCATCTTTATTTCACTATTATTCAACCCACCCTAAATTTGTGTTCAGTTATTTACAATTCAATTTCTAAAACCCAATCTGCACGGCTGCACAATCGCTTTTTGTGCTACATTTTGTTTTTTTTATATAAATGTGTAATGCCATGTTCGATTGTAATAGTTGTAATCTTAGAGACTCCAGTCGCCGTCTCAGAAACAATCCAAGTTTTACATTCCATTTTGTATAGTTAATGTTTTAAA
>NW_022744147.1:0-816 GCF_011630105.1 Anneissia japonica | reverse complement strand
GGGGTGCGGGCTACGTCCCCTGGACCACTTTCGAAAGGTTTTTAGCAACGCCCGACCACGCCCAACATCAGGTCCCTTCCTTCGTCGGGGACCTTGGACCCCCGTCGGGGAAATCTTCGGGCCGCCACTGTTTCCAACTTGCAAGATGCGCCACTGAGTATCAACTCTGTATTACTGCTGCTGGATCATGGTCATTTAAGGGCGCAGATCTGTTTTAGAAGTTGTGGGGGACATTTCCTTTTTTGAAGGAACAGTACCTACCTCTAGATGACCGTAAATGGCACTTTTATATAGAAAATTCATCATCGTCACATCACCATAAAATACCGGTAGACATAATGAAGCGCCAACAAATTCTCATAATCTTTTAATTTTATCGGTTTTCGGCAACCATAGAGATCTAATTAATATTATATATCAACAAAACCCTTTTTGGTCAGGGTGATAGATCGAGGACCATATGGATGGAGCCCGGGGCGGACCGCCGCATGAGCGCATAGGCATTACGCTACTGCCTCTTCAAAATTCAAAATCTAGTACCCCTCACCCGAATCTGGGCCGAATGTAAATGCACCGAATGGTAAAAGAGCCGAACGTAATGGTAAAAGGGCCGAATGTAAATGCACCGAATGGTAAGCTGTTACCGAAGGCAGCGATGGCGTTCCATAGTATGAATTCGGATGCCATTCAAACTTGAGAACAACTTGCTACACCAACAAAAATAACAACTCCCTGAACAAACCATGTCTTTCCATCCGGTACTCATTCTTGGTCTGGTACGTAGCCTTTGCCCAGAATCCGATGAATACAATAAAT
>NW_022744146.1:0-1127 GCF_011630105.1 Anneissia japonica | reverse complement strand
ACAAGAAACTTATTATTTTTACAAGCCTCCGCTGCCATGATTGAGAGTATGACTAATTGGGTATATCAAATTGAGAATTTATCCTATACTGTATTTAAGAAATACAAAACGTAGATAATATAACATTCAACTAATTACTGATATGGTGATATAAAGTAGGCCCATTGTGATAGTTTGATAAAATATGACGATTCAGTATATCTTATTTCGCTTTAGTGTTCGAATATTCGTTGGAATATTACTGTAACTAACATTGTGCTCCATGCCCACCACGCAATACTTCTTTCAAATTCTAGTAACGTGTGACGTGTGACATGTGTAATTTATCTATAGTATTATACACATGTTTCAGTATAATATAGTGTCCAATTCAAATCACTTTGTGTATTTCATAATTTAAAACAGGAATTCGTTACTCGCAGTTAAATAAAACACTCTAGCTATTAAATCAATGACTATTGATTTAGTGTAAAATAACCAAGATCGCGTTTACCCTTGTTAACAACTGATAACACATCGCTTAAAATACAATTATTTATAATTACTGCTAGGTTAAAATACATCAAACGATCAAAAGTAAAATAATAATGATGATTTACTGTACATTATCATACCCGGAGTAGACAGGCACAGGCCTACAGTACATAATTACATGTAGTCTTATTGTGATAATACCTTACAGTATACTAGGCCCATTACAAGAAACTTATTATTTTTACAAGCCTCCGCTGCCATGATTGAGAGTATGACTAATTGGGTATACCCGTGAAGAATGTTATAAGTTTAGCTAAATAATAGTATTTGATCAAACAAATGCCTAAACGTGCTAGGCTTCGATTGTTGCTAATAATTTTACCAGCGTGGAAGGCAAGCGACGCTTGTTTTGTGGACTGCGAATATCTACGCCACGCGCTTCCCTTTGGCTGGGAATCATAATGGTGTCTAAAGAATAAGACTTTATATGCTAACATATATTTAAGTTCTAACATATATTTAAGTTTTGTTATTTTGTTCGTTGACTATATTACGGTAACGGTAAATATAATTCAAGAAAAGAATAAATAAAACGTAGTGTGAATGAAACTAAATCTAACTTCAAGAACCTGACTATTATATGAATACCACCA
>NW_022744145.1:0-538 GCF_011630105.1 Anneissia japonica | reverse complement strand
TCGGCCTTCTAGGCCTCATCAGTGCAGAAGGGTAAAGATGAAGACCAAACGTTATGACCAGCTTGAGCAGGGCCTAGGCTAGCCCAACGTTCAACTGCAGCATCGCTAATGAACCGTCAATGCCAAACCAAGACAGTATATAGATACAACCCAGGTGTGGATGCAAATATTGGAACAAGAGCTATGCTCTATATATATATATATAAAACGAACAAAGTAGACAAACTTAGAAAAATGCCATGCATTTATTACTACAAGTTTGTTTCGTATGGACAGCTGTTAAAAGCTGCCCACACTCATCAGGTACAAATACATAGTGAGTAGTCAGTACAAGGATTACATTTATGCTAAGAGATATGGTGAATATACGTTACTATGGTTCCTACCATTGTCTAACTGAGGTGTTAATATTGCTTACACAATAGATGCTTTTTTCTGTGTCTACATGAAGTTACCAATTCATTTCTGTTATATAATGTGCCTAATTTTGGTTTACAAATTATGAAATACTTTTCCATCAGGCACAGATTACACTTTT
>NW_022744144.1:0-1646 GCF_011630105.1 Anneissia japonica | reverse complement strand
ATTTGACGCGTGCGCTTCACTACATGCGCGTACGCGTGCGTCAAAATTTCAAAATGCTAAAAATCTCCTTTTGACAAAATGAGAGCACGTTTTAGGCCATTTTGTGCATTTCAAATTTTTTTGAAATTTTCCACTACGCGCGCGCATTTTTACGTGCGCAGCACGTACGAAAGCTAGAAATTACGTTATTTTACATATTTTGGGTTCCTGACATTGTTTTCATAAATTTCCAATCTTTTCGGTCATCTTTTGGCCAATAACAATACCCTACGTGCGCATCAAACATAGGTATCTTTGTGCGTATTTGTGCCGCTATACAGTGAAATTATTCTAAAATCAGACCTATTTTTAATCAGTTATAGCTCCTAAGGTTGAAAGGTGACCCCCATTTTTTATTACATATTCTGAAAGCACATGAGTTGTAAATATGATTTTAGAGATCATAATGGCCGATCGGACATTGTGACGTCATCATATTGGCGTCTGAATTCAAAGAAAGTGATTTATAGCTATGACGTCATTATTGAAAATACGCATTTGAGCGTATCTCGCTTATCCTTGATCGATCATCTTCCAACTTTCAGTATGTTATAGCTGAGACAATTCTCTTTCATATAATTTACTTCTTTTTAGATTTTGATGACGTCATCATGGTAAAAAAAATTGTTTTTTCTGACCCCCACATCTCTCTTTCCTCAAAACGTTGATGAGCCCATATCATGTTAACCATTCGTCATTTCCCAATCATATTAAGTGAGCGTAATCTTCAGGTCAAGGTTGAATGTTATGTACCTTAATTTTCTATTCGCGCCTTTTAGCGTGCACGTACGCGTGCGTCAACATTTATATATGCATAAAACAATGAATATTTTTAATCAGTTATAGCTCCTTAGGATGAAAGGTGACCCCCTATTTGTGTTACATAATCTGAAAGCACATGAGTTGTAGATACGATTTTTTACTTCATAATGGCTGAGCGGACATTGTGACGTCATCATATTGCCATTTGAATTAGAAAAAATTGAATTTTTATATATGACTTTATTACTTTTTATACTCGTTTAAACGTACTCGCTTATCTTGATTGATTGTCTCCCACCTGTGAGTATGTTATAGCTAAATCAATTCTCCTTCGGACGTGTCCCTTTATTTTTTATTTTGATGACGTCTGGTCAAAAAGAATGCTTTCTTTAGAGCCTTCTCATCTTTCTTTCTTAGAAGATGTAAACACATTGAAAATAGAGGGCGGCAGACTGTATTTCGACACTATCAGACCGATAGTTCGTATACTGTAAAGTCAAAATTCGTGTGGCATTTCCAACCAACTTGACAAGGTTTAAATTCATGTGCCATTACCGTCGTCAGGCACGTCGTTTAAGGTATTCGTACTTGTGCGTTAAAATTTTAAAATTGTTAATATCACTTTTCAGATAATTTAAAGCACGTTTCAGGACATTTTGAATATTCCAAAACTTTCCAAAATTTACGCGCCGTACGTTCATTTCCACGCCCACAGCACGTACTGAAGCTGGAAATTACGTTTCGGTTACATGTGTTGGGTTTGTGACACTGTATTAATACGACGTTAGGACGTATGTGTACACATTCGTAAGTCCTTAAAATGCTCAAAATTACTCTTTTCCTTT
>NW_022744143.1:0-1031 GCF_011630105.1 Anneissia japonica | reverse complement strand
AAACATATTACTGAATCACCATCAGTTGCTGTTTTAACACAAAACTTAAGACGCACCTTTTTATTTTAAATTGTTAAGCGCATTTGATTTTTAATTCGGTTTAGTTGAAATTGGCGCTATATATGTTATTTATTATTTTTACTATTCTTATTATTTTATTATAATAATAATAATTATTATTATTAAATAACATACAGTATTTTTAAAAAGTAAGATGTGTATAAGAGACAGGACATAGACGAATGATACTGTGTAGACATATTAAATTTTGTTAGAAATTCAATCAATATATACTGTATATTGGCTTATATGTATTAATATAATATGTACATGATATAATTTTGTTATAAATAAGGATTAAACTATATTAAGGCAATTTGGGAAACCATAATTTATCTACCAGACATTACTATTATTATGTCATTGGACTTTATATTGCCTGTAATTTAATAAGTTATTTTTGTCCTTTAGTTTCTGTAAATTGCTCCTGGAATTAACAATTACTGCTACAGTAACAATTTTTATTCATATCAAAATAGAAAGTTTAGTCCTGAGTCAAAAACCTTGACAAAAAAAAATGTTATTCAACACTTAATGACAAATAAACACCCTTCCTCCATCCCCTATATTTTTTTATAAAGTACTTTTTTTTTGGATAGAGCCTCATTGAGATCAGACAATTGTAATAAATGTAAACAATGTTATTGTCTGCTAATACAGTTGAATATCTATGATAGCTTTTGCATGCTTCGTCAAACTGAAATCTCTATACGTAGAGTTTTTTTTCTGTATCACACTCTATCCAAATTACTGATTATGTCAGTCACTCTTGCTAGTCTTCCTGAAGAAATAGTAGTACAAAATGAAATATAGAACTGTATAGAAAGGGTCAAGTCTGTGTTTTGATTTTCACTGCTACTTTACAATATTATCACCAAGTTTTACAAATACATAAACATATTGATACAAATACTGCATGTTAAATTCATATCTAATAAATGACAAAACAAAAATTATACAAAAGAAATATT
>NW_022744142.1:0-721 GCF_011630105.1 Anneissia japonica | reverse complement strand
AAGGCATTTTTGAAGAATGAATCTTTCAAAAAGATATGTTTGCTGGTTTGGATTAGGAAGTCTTGAAAGTGGTGATCTTAATAGTGGCGTTAAATAGGTTTGTTTAATACCAACTTGTCTTACCTGTGTAGGCATAGCCTAGCATTTAGTGCAGTACTGTATGTATGTAGAGAATACGGAATACTGTACTAACTGCCTGGCGCGACCTAGGCCTAGGCCCCTAGTTTAGGCCTAGACATATACAAACTATAATAATAATATTTCAAACATTAGACAAACAATCAACACTATTTTAAATAAAGTGCATTAATTTACATGTTAATTATTAGATCCATGGGACTATCTAGGACCTACTACTACTACTACTACAGGCATTACTAAAATGCCAGTTTATTCGTAGTGGAATGTGGATGATGCCTTGAAAGCTAGCTCAAATTTGCGCGGAAAATGGCTTGGATGAATGTGCACAGAACTTAACTTCTGCATAATACATTGGCAATGGTTATATACAGTATTCAGATTAGTTCAGACTAATTTTCGGCATTCTTCTCGGAAATATAACCACCCGCCTTAGGCGTGGCCCTGCTTGTTCCATGCTGGATCAAAAACTAGTAGAGGGTCAAATGTCCAGCCATTTTGATGGTCAAAATACAGGGCAATTATTATTACTGTACATTAGAAAAGATTGAGAAACAAGATAGTCTATTATACATATATTGTT